>NC_056729.1:124047119-124347119 GCF_019279795.1 Protopterus annectens
ATATAGACGTTCTATAAAAGGGGTTCCTACACACCTGCATGTGCTATGTACACCCACCAGCATCTACCCCACAACCAAAATAATTACATCAATACATACTGTCATACCATAACCAATTATGCAACTGCTGTACAACATCTGCTGAAACCTTAACATACTCGGACACAGACACACTAACATGGCCCTATGTGAAATAGATGCCATTATACAATTGAGCAGCTGCTGATGTAATAGGGTTTATATGAACTAATCCCGTTTCACAGTGTTGAAAGGTCTATACACCAGAAAGTTTTACCGTGTACTGATTATAAGCACAGTACGATACACAGTAACACCAAACTAAATATGTCTGGTAAGCACACTGTAAACCCTCTAACATTATATACATAGCTATGCAGCCTTGAGCTGGTCAAACAACCTGGCCAGACTGACACATATGCAGAAGTTTTAGATACACACAAACCCTGCACAAGTAGCAGTGTTCAGAAATATAACAGCAGTACTCACATTTAGACCAACTCCTCCAGGCATTACACACAATATATTACTGTTCATCTCAATACAGCTGTTACAATGGATTCCAAGACCTCCGCACTGTCTTCATGACAAGTAAGGCAAAGGGACAATGCCCAAGTGGAGTACTCAATTATAATCCACTGTAGCCATGATATTGACTAAGGCAGTAGCAGCGCAGCTGATGTGCATGTAATTAGCTACTTAGGAACACCAATTGGTTATCGGTATAGCACATGTTACTGAACTGTAACTATAAAAGTTTGTCTTGTCACACATTTAAACCATCTGTATCTACCTGTAGGACAGTACAAAAAATGGAAATAAGAAACGAAAACAAGACATAGACTACTTAACAATGCCTCCGATTAAAAAGACAGTATGTATAACATGTATTATGTTTGTGTATGTAGTATCTGTACTGTAAGAATTACAGCGTAATCAATGCATATAGTGGAAATAGCTAACTTGTACGATGTATTGTTGAGCAGTAGTAATGCTTGTAGTATTCTATGTGTGTACTGGTGTAGATCACATGGCACACTCCACATACAGCACAAGGGATGCTATGGGCTTGGAACCCACCATTTTGCTTTCAGTCACTGTCAGTGTCAGGAGTGGTCGAACAAGTATGTGCTGTAACAGGGGATAGTATATGTTGTTATATTGTAACAGTCAACATATGTATGGGTGTATAAGTAAGATGAACATGTGAAAGGTGGGCTTACCGTGCAAATTTGGCATGCATTGTGGGATATTGTGTTAATAACTGTGTAATGTATAGCAGTCCAGGCAGATCTGTATTCTATTCTACATAGCAGTTCTGATATGTTATGCAAACAGTAGTTATATCTATTGGCAATTACAATACTCAATGACAGGATACATAGCATTAGTAATCATCTGACAGGTTATCAGCATGATAGCAAAGATAATTGGAAGAGCCAGGTAACTATCCATGCACATAGCACATGTAATATCCAACTCTCTACTATAGTTTGCAAACAATAACAGCTCTGCATGTGTACATGTTATGCAAATGTGTAGTGACCTTTGTTACAGGGCTGGGCTAAATGGCTATGTGCACACCTACATAGAGTGGATAGTGAGAATACAGACACACTAGTTGAACTACCAGGTTTGTGTAGCCCAACTTAACAGCCGTCTGCACATACTGTATGTAAGGTAGTACACAGCACTGGTAATGAAACAGGTTGCACATCATCTTTAACTCCAGTGTAACATCTACAGTAGGAGTGTAAGATGTAGGAGACAGATACCCATGTGTAAGGGCCGCATCATAGGTGGTGACTCACATTATCTGATTATATCCTGATCATGTTGATAGTGGCATCAGAGCCTATTGACACATTACTCTGTTTGAGGAGTGGGTGTCTGTGCCCAACAGAGCTCATGGTCCTGGTGGATATGTGAGTATATACCCAGAGAAGGAAACAGACCTGTAGACACATGCATCATATGTAATCAACTAACAGGATGTGATGTGCTCCTCAGAGGACATTCGCTGCCAAGGGTAGCTACACTGTTTCTGTAATAGCCAGTGTTGTCATGTCCATAACACAAATAATTACATGTGAGCATCACTGTCTATAACATCTTCATAGGCAATACGTAAACTAAATACAGTACTTGGTACTTGTAGTACTGACTGCTCAAACAGGCATGTCCACTAGTTAGCTACTGGTGTCTCCTAATGTGAGCTTTGTGTATATGGTCATCCTGGGGGAATGTAATCTCTATGCCATGTACACTGCCAGACCCACCTAACACCATGCCCCACACATTGTCTGGGATGCACCTACAGGGGTAAGCTGGATGGCAGCCCAGTCTACAGCCATGACTGGACTGGACAGTCATGTGGTGTAGGTTAACACATGTAGCTCATCAACACAACCAACACATACCCTTACCAGAACACAGTAAGGACATCCACACACACACACACACACACACACACACACACACACACACACACACACACACACACACACACACACACTACCGGTAATCACACACATTCACAGATGCATCTACGTATCTGTCCGAATAAGTGACCCCCCCCAAGCAGGAAGAGACAGACACCGATATGCACAAACTGTATGACATAGTATGCATAATTGTCCCACACCTCTGAATACATGACCAGGAACATGCCCAACAGTACTTATTTGTGAGTGCAATCCCTAGCACACTGACCTATATGAGGGCATACATATTGTCAGCTGCCTGTCTGGCATGATTAGCCACATACTCATGCACTCAGACCACCTATTGATATATACACATGGCTCTGGCATATTCCATGTTGTTGTGCAGGACTTGTGATGCAGTAGCCTGGACAGCATGGAAACACATGTAGGAACTGTCAGGTCTTGTAGGCCATGCAGGTGTGTCCCAAGGCCTGGGTAGCATTCCGCCACTGGCCAGAATGATACTGCAGTACAGGGACAAAAGGATTGTATTCTACAATTGTGTAGTGTAGTGGTGCATGTCACAGGGTATCCAGTATCTGTCATCCTGGGATAATATAGTTGACATACCATGATGCTTTGCCAAACATGGCCTGCACCTGTCACTCCTGGGAGTCTGGATACAGCCTAGGGCTCATGCTTCCCCTATAGTGCCTTCATCGTGCATGGTTCAGGTGAGAGTCCACTTGCTGTTACAGGGACAGCCAAGCAATACACTGCGGGTCTCGCTACACAATGAAATATGTCAGAAACACTATACGGGCACACATATGTCAATCCGTAACATGGAGAACATATCTGTGCAGTGGCTGAGACATGTTTCAACACTCCGGAGAGCACACCTGTATGACCATGTAATAACACATACCTCACCTCTTGCCCATTATCCTTTATTGGAACACACGGGCCATAGGTGTGTCCATATTCCTGAAGGATAATTGCACTTGCATAACATCAGATGCATTATGCTGAGCAACTACCTTTGTGCCACAGTGGAATTCAAAAATCACCTTGAGGCACTTCACGCACCAGGTCGAGGACTTCCCAACTGCCATAATGTGCTGTAATGGAGAAGAATAGGTCTGAGACAGAACCATACTATTGGCTACTCTCAGCTATTCCACTAAGAACTGTGAAGACTCCTCATGTGCCAGCACCTGCGCTCAATGCATGTTGGATTCCATCGACTCCACTGACCTGGATCACAGTAGTCACACAAACAGCGCTAACAGTATGCTACACATAGTTAGTCTCCAATGCCAACGTTATGTTCCTTAAGAGCAGAGCGGTGAGTGCCATAGCACCCATGCAGAGGGACAATGCATGTGCAAATGCCGAATGCTACACAAATGAAACCTAAGCAGTCACATATGTGCAGTGATTGTGCCATTGAAACAGAACCAGGAGTCAACCCAACACAAACAAGTAGGCAAACTGGTGGTACCATGCTTTAAACTGTACCACAGAAGGTAGTAACTCTTGCAAGAGTGAACACACATGAGTGTAGGTGATCTCTGTTCAGCCTCAGTAAGATGCAGATACACCATATGAAACCATGCAAAGCTACCAAGAAACCAATCAGCCACATATTATGAGGCCAAGCATAGAGCATTCTATAGCTGTGTCATTAATCGTAATGGCAACAACAAGACCTGCCATGCTGCACAGCACTATGGCATGGGAAGTACTGCACCTACAGAAATAGCACCCACCCATCCTGATAGGGCCTTGGACAACCTAAACCCACTCCCAGCCCCCCTCCCAACAGGTACACTTAGTAATATATCCATGTATACTACAGGGCCCCTGTACAAATGACTATGCAGGTACAGGCTGCACTCTCTAATGCCATACATACAGCTTTCATGGGACCTGTCAACATCCCAGGGTGTATCCTACACAAATGTAAGAACATTCAGCTATCCACATACTCATCATGTTCAATCATAGCTCCATGTCAGGCTGTGTACACATTGAATGGTGCACAGCAACAGTTATCATACCTCACAAAGGGGAAGACACCATTGATAATGGGACATAGTGCATAACTACCCTGCAGATTCTGGTCTGTACGGCCATGAACCGTGGTCAATGTAATTGATGTACTCAGTACAGATGTAGATGACAGTAGGGTTGATTCACACTGCATATCATGACCTTGCCAGGTCGTATGACACCATCACCCATACTGTGTTCCAGCTACACTACATAAGCCTAGCCAACAAGGTTCCCTGCCTTACACCACCCAAGAAAGTTATTTTCCTGTGCTACTATCAAGCAGAGACACAGAAGTGATCCCTGGGTGTATTTCCTATTTCCCATCCACTCATCAAGATTATTTTTGAAGAGTGCTAATGAAAAACTTTGCTTGACATAGATGGATAACCTGTTCCAGAGTATGAGAAGTCTCTGGGACAGGAATCTATCCCTCTAGCATGTCCTGTTTATTGTGGTGGCAAGGTTTAGGCCCCTAGAGTGTGTAGCTTGGAGGGATTGTGATTTCTTTAGGTGTAGCATGTCCAACAGCTCAGGGTTTGACATAGCTTTATATGTTAAGCATAGATAACCTCAGAGTAGACAATATGCTATGTAGTAAAGCTGGAGTTTTTTGAGGTGGCCAGTGTAGGGAATTTGTTTGAGGCCAGTAATCCTCTTTGTGAGGTACTTTTCTGGCCTTTCCAGCTGCTGCAGATGTCTTGTGAGGTACATTCCAAAAGGAACATTTTACTCTATAATGGGTCTAATGAGTGTCGAGTAGAGGGGAACAATGACCTCTTTTTACCTGGATGAGAACCCTTTTATGATGAGTTGTGCCACGTAGAAGGACTTCCTGACTACTGTGGTGATGCGACTATCAAAAGAGAGACTATTGTCCACCTGGGCCCCAAGGTCTCTTATCACACATTTGGTGTTAAGCAAATTGCTGCCTATGTGGTAGTTCATGGGTACATAGCTTTTCCAAAGGGGATGACACTGCACTTTTTGGCATTGAGCTTGAGGCCATGGCTCTGACACCAGGCATCTGTCTGAGGCCCTTCTGTAGGATGTCCACATCATTTGTGGACTTGACTATGCCCCCTAGTTTGCAGTCATCTGCGAACTTCTTTAGCCAGAGGCCTTCTGTGTTAGCCTGTACTTCAGAGAAGTAGATGCCAAACAGGAGAGGTCCCAGGACGGAACCCTGTGGTACTCCACTTGTCACTGCTTTGAGGTCAGATTTGGAGTCTGCAACTTTTACAGTGTGGGTTCTGTCAGTGAGCCAGTTCGCGACACATCTTGTGACATAGAGATGTATATCTAGTTTAGTGAGTTTAGCTATAATTCCAGAATGGGGGATGGTGTCAAAAGCCTTGGCGAGGTCAAGATAGGCTGTGTGAACCGCCTTACCCTCATCTACGGCTTTGGTGATTGCCTCAAAGAAGTCGATCAGGTTCAGGAGGCATGATCTGCCTTTCACAAACCCAAACTGGGTGGGATCCAGAGTGGGATCCAGAGTTTGGAGGTTACCAATGTCTTTGTTTATGAGTTCCATGATGATACATTCCATGGCCTTGCAGACCAGGCTCATCAGGCTAATAGGCCGTTAGTTCCCAGGATCAGTGGTGGCTCCACAAATAAAATCAAAGTGTAGGCAAAAGTACAGTGGCGCCCCCTTTGTGGAGTGGGATATCTGTTGCTGTGCGCCATTCAGTGGGCACAAAGCCTGATGCGAGGCTATTATTGAACATGGTGCTTAAGTGGGGAGCCAGTTTGTTCTGAAGTTTGTGTACAACGCAGGCTGGGATGATGTCCGGTCCCATGGATGCTGTGTTTTCAGCTTTAGAGAGTGTAGCTTTAATGTGCGTAGTTGTGATTACAGGACTCTTCCTGTATAGATATGGGCCCTTTAGGGGGTGAAAGGCAGGGTAAAGTTAGCACTGAATCTATCTGCCAGGATGTTGGCAATATCAGTTGGTTATGTAATTTTCATGCCTTTGTGCTGTAACTCAGAGCAGATCTGGGTATTGCCATCGAGATTCTTGACATAGCTATAGAATGCTTTGTGGTTGTTCTTAGAATTAGTGCAAATTTTGTTTTCGTAGCTAGCTTTCGAGGATCTTATAAGAGATCTCAGCTTCTTACTGAGGCTGACCAGGGAGCTCTTCCACTCATGGGATTCTACTCTCTTTGCAAACCAGTTTCTTTCTTCTGTTGTACAGTTTGTTTATGGCAGGGGACCACCAGATTGTCTTCCTTTTTTGGAGGATAGCGTCTTGGTTCTGTTTGGGCTAGCATGATCCATGCACTCGTGTAAGTGCTTATAGAGTACATTTGTGTAGGATTCAGCAGTTGTAACTGTATTGTCCATCTGCATGGGTGTCATGAAGTTCACCACTTCTGTCTTAAGAAGCATGAAGTTGGCTTTGGCGAATTTCTTTACCGTAGTTTCCTTAACGGGGGGTGGGGGTGGGATGTGGATATAAATGGTGATTAGCTTATGGTCGGATCGGACCAATGAGGAGTTGACTTCAGGTTTAGGAACACCGGTCACTCATGTTGGTAATGAATAGTTGTAGGATATTGTTGCCCCTGGTGGGGGTGTGGATAAGTTGATCCAGGGCATTGGAGTTGATGAATTCCAGAAAGTGTTGAGCTAAGGGGTTGGTACACAAGTAGTTTTCCCAGTTAATGGTGGAGTAGTTGAAGTCGCCCATTATTAGGGTGTTTTGTTGTACCCTAATAACTTCCAGTACATCAAGAAAAGAGGAGTGGGAATCCTGGGGCATGGTGGGGATCTGTAGCAAGCTACAATATGGATTGCAGTTTTTCCCAGAGTTAGTTGCACTTGGATAACCTTGGATGCATTATGCTGAGCAACTAGCCTGGAGCTGTGGATATCCTTAATGAATATGGACACACCTCCGCCTTTGGTGTTTTGGTCCAGGTTACATGGCCGAAATGTGTAGTATGAGTTATAGCTTGGTAGTGCAGTGGTGCTTTCTGGAGCCTTGAACCAGGTCTCAGTCACTGCACAGATATCGATGTTCTCCATTTTAAGGAGTGCCTCGAGGGAGTGCATTTTGAGATGTAGACTTCTAGCATTGAGTAGCATTACCCTCAGTTATTGCTTGCCTGTTCCTGTTACAGTGGTGAATTTGTTATTTGAACCTTGCCTAAAAAAAAGGCACTATTGGGGCAGCAAGAGCCTTAGCCAGTATCCGGAAACCCAGGGGTGACAGGTGCAGGCCATCTGTGGCAAAGCATCATGGTCTGTTGACCATGTCATCTCAAGCAGACAGATACTGGATCCCCTTAGAATGACACCAGAAGCTTAGCCAATTGTTGAAGTCAATAATTTTGTCCTTGTACTGGGGTATCATTCGGGGCAATGGCAGAATGCTACTCAGGCGTAGGGCCATACCTGCCTGGGCTACAAGGTTGGAGAGCTCTTCCATGTTTCTTTTCATGTAGTCCAGGGAGGTATGTCTCAGGTCATTTACACCAACATGGACAATGACAGTCATAGTTGTACTTTTTGCGGAGTGACCTGAGTGCATGGTTTATGTGGTGAATCCTGGCACCTGACAGGCAGCTGACAGTAACCTTCTCTTTGTTTAGCCTGGTGAGTGGGACATCAGTGTGCCTGACTATAGTCACTTATGACTAGTGTGTTGTGTACGTTGTTTTGCCTTATTGGCTGTGGTTGAGTGGCACACTGAGTCTGTGGGCTGTGTCATTTGGGTTGTGTTTGGGGATGGAGGTTGCTTGCATTTCTGCTTTGGAGGTAACTGTTGCTTAGACAGTTTATTATTGAGAGCTTCCAAGAATTTTTTTTGTTACTATGTGTTGAATTTGGTGGTGTAGATTTAATGAGACTATGTGATAAGTGTGGTGTGGTGCAAATGACTTCCCAGCATGACTGTTCTGTCTTGGTTGGAGAGAACTTTACCTCCAGTCTGGCTAGATAACTGCATTTGTCACAGGTTGTAGTGTTGGGTGTTAGGAGTAGAGGGTTGCCTGTGTACATGAGGCAATTTCTGCATTGCCTCAAGATGGCAAAATTCATCAGATAGACATGAGAGGACACTGGGAGCTGACCCTTGGACATGCCTGAATACAAAACTATTTTCCTGTAGATAAGTGAGGAAAGTGAGTACAAGAGCTGTTTTTCTCTAAGCAAGTGAGAAAAGTAAGTACAAAAACTGTTTTTCTCTAAGTAATGAGGAAGAATGAGTGCTATAGTAATTAGTAGCTTATTTAGTGCTTACAAGTACTGAACAAGTGCTGAGCATGAATACGCAATATTAAGTGCTAAAACTAAGAATCTGTATCTGCACTAGACGAGTTACAGGACAGAAACAAGTGCAAATGCAGGCTTTCAAATCAGAAAGTTGAGAGAGATGGAAGAGATTGTCCAACTGGCCAATAACTACAATTTCTGGGCCACAACCACTCCATATGTTGTAGACAGGTTACCTAGTGCTTACCACTCCCACTGATAAGCTAGAAGGCTTCCCTCCAACACAGAAAGGCTTGGGGGGCACAGAAGCTTACATACAGTCCTGGATACAGCAAATCGGTATTTGGAACACTAGTTACAGGAAAGGTAGGGAACAGGCTTACATTTATATTGTTTTTTTTTACAGAAAAGTAGCATAAACAGTAGTAAAAACAATTCACATGCAGTGCAAACTAGCACACTTGAGTATGCAGCAATATAAGACCAAACACAGTTTAAAAATGCAATTAAATTAAAAAGGGCTAAAAGCAAGTACAGAAAGAGTTTATTAGGTAGAATGTGGTAAAGAGATGGGACTGGGGGAGTGTCCCAAATCAAATCTACAGTGGCCCGGGCAACTGCAAAAGCCAACAAATTTAAACTACAAACCAAAAATAGGGAGGGTGGGTGGACCAAAACAGTTTCAACAGAGATCTAAGCAACAACTAACAGTACAAACTCTAAAACCAAAAGAATATACCCAACTCTGTATATTTGCAGATTAGTCTGTCAGAACAGGGAGACAACAGTTTCAACAGAGATCTAAGCAACAATTAACAAACTCTATATCATAAATAAATATACTCAGCTCTGTATATCTGCAAATTGTCTGGAAGGCAGTCTGTCAGAACACAGGTTCCAGCAATTAATACACCTATGTCACAGGAGTGTTTGGCAACTGGACTGCTGTCAGAACCCACACTACAGAGGGTGTCCGACGAACACACGCACATCAAACCAGTGCCAGCTACAGTAATACAGGGGTAATTCCTGGTACGCCCCCTCTTTGGTATCTATATCACATACACTAACACAGAAGGCATCACCCTATTGATGTCTGCAAATGACTATGAACTAGGAGCAATAGTCACCTCATTGTGTGCTGCATTCAACATACAGAAGAGCCTTAGTGTGTGAGATATGTGGTGTGTGATGTATGACCACAGTCAGACAGCTAAGTATTGCATTGTCATCTCCTATGTTACAAACCCTGTACCCATTAACTACCACGTAGGCAGCGGTCAACATAATGGCAACTATATGTATGAGATGCAGATGGACAGTACTTCCCTTTGATAGTTACGTCGCCACAAAAGACAGGTAGCCATATGTGGCAACCCTAATCATGACAGGGTGCCATCCAGGAATAAAGAGAACTGCTCAGCCATACTCAACTCCCATGTGGCCCATAATAGATCACATATATCCTTTAAGTGTTAATGTCCATGTTTACATGGCCTACACTGGCCTTCACAATCCCTAGCTGCACTATGTAGCATGCAGCCTACCCTGAATCAAGCCATATCCAACCCACAGGTGTTGGACATGCTACACTTAACACATCCTGATCCCAAATAAACACATACATCATGGACATCCACCTGTCTAGTACAAGGATCACAAAATGCCTGACAGAACCCTGTCCCATACACTTAACGGAGTCTTGCCATACTATGCATCCCTATCCAGTGGAGCTGCACATCACCCCTCTCTGTGACATGGTGTGATGACTGCATGCCAAACATACCAGTAACCATGTGTATCTGTTTTGTGGCACTGCTTGAGCAGGCCACTGAATATTACCTGTCTGTTGCCTACAGCTAGGTAACCTGTCTGCCTAGGCTCATAAATGGCCCAGGGCATATAGCCTACCACATCACTATGGCCATACATGCCATAGTTGATACCCAACCCTGCGAATACCATCAGGCTAGCTATTGTACCATGTGTTACACATGCGCAACACAGGCAATTCATGGCAGGATGCTACACAACTGTACAGTGCCATGTAGATGTATATGGCAAAACACATGCTTGCAAGTCTTCAGGGTCACAGGTCATGTCCCTAATTGCTATGTATGACTATATATGTGGCATATGCACAGCATTAAGGTCGATTGCATTAATGTGACCACATCCAGGCATGTGCTGATTGGTAAAGACACTACAACAGGCAGACAGACATGCCCACATCAAGACAAAATCCACATGGGATATGAGCAATGTCATCACATGCCACACACATATATGGTGATAACATCACATCGCCAGTAGGTGTCAAATGTGTGTAACTTATACAAGTCAGTGGTGTTAGTGTCATGTAGATCTAAAAAGACATATTTGTAAACTTAATAAATGTGGTACACATGTATGCTCAGCTGTACTGCTGTACTTCTCTGTGAGTTACTGTGACCTATCTCCATCGTTATGTCTTCCAGGTATGCCCTGTACCCACCTGCCATGATACAGCCGCTTGGAGGATGAGGTCCTTGTCCCATACCTCCTTGACAACTACACAGTGTTCTTCAGCCATGTACCAGGATGCACAGCAGCAGGATGCCCTGTGGGAGGAACTCAGCAGGAGGATAAATGATGTTGGTGGTCACAATGGCACCTATCAGCTGGTGCACTGACACTGCACTGACCAGATAAGATGAGCAAAACAGCGTGCTAATGCAATCGCCAGGGAACAAGGTGCAACAGGTGGGGGGAACACTCACCCAGCCCCCACTCACACGTACTGAGGAGCAACTGGCCAACCTGGGAACACCTGCAGGCCTCCATCCACAAGTGTTAGCTGTTATTGTGGAGGTGGGTGTCTCAACCACCAAGCATAGAGTTGCTTGGTGAGTCGCTACTGCACATAAAACGCAACCATATGTCACATAGTTACATGTGTTACTGTACAATATGTAATGTAACATCATATTCAAGGCATGTATGCTCACATGCCACATACTATAGTCTGCTACTCTATGTATGCACAGATGTGTATACTCCATAGGATAGTGTATTGTACTGGCTTATGTGCTAACATAGACATTGCACCCTGTAGCTACCACACAAGTATGGACAATCTTACTGCTGTGACACCACTGTTTATGTACCACTGGCATTTTGCAGTGACAGCAGCCTGTGTCAGGTGAGATTGTTATTATTTACCAGGCTTGATACTGCATGGAACATATTTATTGCATGATATCTGCCATAACACACATACACATAATGTATGGAGGTCCTGGTAATGGACACTGGTCAGACCTGAAATGCATCACACTGTTTACCTATGTGAAACAATTGTAGACTATTTGAAACACCTACACTAAACCTTCCAAACTGTCATTGCCAGATGTGTGGACAACAGTGAATACAATGGTGGAGGTGTGTTCCACTGTAGGGACAGGTACTACATATCAGCATTACACATGTTGGGAATACAAACAGTACTGTACAGAGAGCATATGTGTGCACCCACACTTAATATGTTGGAGCTGGAGTATGGCCGGCCCACAGGATACACCCTTGTGGAGTATACCCTTGCTATGAATGTCACACACTGTCATGTGCTATCAGACATGTTCAAGACATGTATTGGGCTGACTGCAACACTGGTCAACTATCCTGTGAAACAAGTCTCACATCCCATACATACCACCCTTTGTCTGCATAACCCTGTCCTCAGTGGAGCATATGACATCTATGGGTGTATGTCATATGGGATAACACTGACATGTGAAAGATGATGGCCATCACAACCATTGGACTGCACATGTGTACACATGACCATGGAGGATGGCCAGAGGCATGAAGCAAAGCACACAGTAGAAGTGATGTACATATGTCTACACCCTGTTGTACATTAGCTCGACACAATACAACTATGGCCTTTATGTAATGGTGCTATTGCAGATGTGAAACACTAAATAGCAGACATGCCTGTGCACAGCTTGTGTAGGCATAACATGAAACCACCACATAACATGTCCTGAACATCTGGAGTGTGTCATGACATGGAAGTATACACTTATACAGTATCCAAATACATATATGTGTTGCACAACATACACATATATCCACATCCTGCCACAGATACAGTAGATTCCCCTTGCTGGTGTCAGACATCACTATCATGCCTGCTCCTCATGTGTGTGAGGTACACAGATGGCATGTGGGACATAGAGAACTTGTACGTCAGCCATGTGTGGGCATAGTTGGCAGGTATCAGTAATATGGCTGCAGATGTGCAGGGGTGTCATCCTTATACCTTACTGTGACCTGTGTCACTCATTCAACATTAGGGTTTATTGTGTATACACCTCGGTGACGCTAGTCACATTCCACATTAGATGCTTAATGTATGTGAACATAGTCATGGCTATGAACCGTGCCAGTAGCTCACACTGTATAGCAATTGTGAAGCCACATGACTCCCTGCAATGGCTATGCACATCAGCTCAATGTGCAGTATGTCCCTGCATATATGTAGGGTGAACAGGCAACATTGCATCAGCTGAAGGCCCATGTTAATATAACACGTGCCTGCATTGGGACACCATTACCACACTGTAGATTGGAAAGGACACCATTGTGTTACACATGTATGCATGTCATTCAACACGTCAGCAGAAGACATGTCATACTACATATGACTGACAAGGTCATACGCCACTCAGCAGGCTGGTGTACTGTACACCTGTGCTGGTCTGTGGCACCATTGCAAAGTAGGGGCAGCCATGTCAAACATGTGTGTACAGCCACATGCAAAATGTCTACACTCAGCTCAGGTGTAGGCGGAATAATGTTGAACAGACGTGCACTGCTTTGGGGGAGATATGTAAGCTAGGGCTCAGGCAAACATAGTATGCAGTCAACATACCATA
The DNA here is from genome assembly GCF_019279795.1 of Protopterus annectens. Lineage (NCBI taxonomy): Eukaryota > Metazoa > Chordata > Ceratodontiformes > Protopteridae > Protopterus > Protopterus annectens. The sequence goes on from NC_056729.1 coordinate 124,060,763, forward strand.
CTGCTCATGTCCTCACACATAGGGGCAGTGGCCAAAACAAAGCATCAGTGGCAGATGTACAAAGGTCGGTGATGGTCCATTAACATGTGGTGTATGTTGCACACACCATGGCAGTGCAGTGCAACAGTGCAAAGTGCATGCATTGTGTTGCAGGTATGGGGAATAGGATACTAACACAAAGGGTGCAATACAGGTATGTATGCTAACCACCACTATAATTATGTAAGTTGCATGCCATCTGCTATACCACATGCATGCTGTTGTGTGCAACTTAGGGATGTATGATTACTACTATAATTGCCTAAGCTGAAACTATAATTGTCTATGCTGAATGCCATCTGCCATATCACATGCATGTAGCATGTGTGTCTGTGTGTGTCTGTGTGTGACTGTCTCTGTGTGTTCTACTCTGTGTGTCTCTTTATGTCTCTGTGTGTCTCTGTGTGTGTGTGTGTGTGTGTGTGTGTGTGTGTGTGTGTGTGTGTGTGTGTGTGTGTCTGTGTGTGTGTGTGTGTGTGTGTGTGTGTGTGTGTGTGTGTGTGTGTGTGTGTGTGTGTGTGTGTGTGTGTTTGTGTGTGTGTGTGTGTGTGCGTGTATGTGTGTCTCTGTGTGTGTGTGTCTCTCTGTGTGTATATGTGTGTGTGTGTGTCTGTGTGTGTGTGTGTGTGTGTGTGTGTGTGTGTGTGTGTGTCTGTGTGTGTGTGTGTCTGGTATAACTTGTAATTTACAGTTCTTGTCTTCCACTCACAGGTGTTGATGTAGGTGCGTAGCCCTCCTGCGGTCCACCTGATGTTAGTGTCACCACAGACTCTAGCAATGATGATAGTATGATTGAGGTACAGGCAGGGTTGTCAGGGGCTGAATCTGTGCCATTGTTTGCCATTCCACCAGTCTACCCCTCATCCTCGCACACAGTTCCCCTGCCTGCACATACCCCATCTCCACTGGCCATAGAGGAAGGACAGTTGGCGGGTTTTAGCATGGAACAGAGAAGTGTGGTGACTATGGAAGGTGTGCCTGCACACCATGCTCCCAGTCAACAGACAGGTGATGTCCCACACAGTCATGTGCCCAGTGCTGCTCGTAGCAGGACCAATGGCCAACATGCCCTGCAGGACCAAGCACATCAGCTGGTGTCACCAGACACATGTTTCGGGCTGTAATGGAGGCACAAGCATGTGCTGAATGGGACAAAATAGGCAGTCTGAGGCTTCAGAGGGCTGCTGTCCATGCATTAACCAACAACATCCAGGCACTTGCAAATGCTCACCATCATCATGCAGATTTTATGGATAGACAACTGGGTGACATGGTGGAGTCCTTGACCGTGACATGTCAATCTTTGAGCATGGAATGTCTGTGCTGGGAAATTTGGTGGGAGCGAAGCATCGAGCATGTGGACATAGGCCAGCTACATCACCTGTTGAAGGTCTACGTGAACATGCTACTGCACATGGCCCCTCCCATAGTGGTGGTAGCAGCAGCAGTGCTGCTGGTGCTGTGCACTCCACACCAGGACGCAGAAGGCCATGTGCACGTGGTCCTTGATGGTCCCAAGAGGGACATGATTCCAGTGGACATGTGTCATCAGACGGTACCCAATCTGGACCTCAGCCTGGTAGTGCCCATGCAACCCCTGTAAGGCGCAGGTCACATGGCCATGGCCAGATACCGTGAACTGTGACACCTGACTTGTACAGTCTGCAGCTGTCAATATTACCCCTGTGTAGGCCAGCCTCATGCCAGGCCTGTGTACATGCATACACACACACACTGGAAACAAATGTAGGGCACCTCAACACACACAATCATAATATCCACAAATGCCCAATGATATCACAGGCCCTAACACACGCTCATGATGTCATCCAATGGCACAGCCTAGGCCTCTGACAAACATTATCACCCTGTGCATATGATGATGCCTGTGCTGCATCCCTGTCATCCACACCATTGGTGCACGGACATGTGCATATGGTCTGATGTATAGGGTGAACATACTAGGTAGACAATTGTAGGATAATATTGTTGAGTAGTGTTGGCATGCCGCAGACATAACATGCATTGCAGTTTTGGAATGCATTTTGCACATTTGACAGCATGTATCATGTATAACAACACTAACAGCATGCTGATCCTGACATTCTGCCTTCCTCTTTCAGGTGTACATGCTTGTGCCGGGGGATGTTGGTGTATGCAGGAGTCCCATATGTACATGTTGAATACCCACAGGTCAATAAGACAACACCTGCATGCACTTTGTAGCTTCCACAACACAGTTATATTCTCCCATGTTTTAATTATGTTTACTGTTCTAATGATCCAAGTACATGATAGCTGTGCAGTAAGCTACTGTGTTCAGAGCCGTCACATCCATAGTGGGTGACATCACATATATAGTTACCTGGAGTGCAGAGTGGGCAAAAGTGTGGTATGCTGGATGACAATGATAAAGGCCGGTGGAAATAGTGGCATCACATTGGGAATCAGTAATACCCACTGCCATGATAGCATGCAAACAGAGAAACACCCACACACTGAGGGAGTTCAGACACACACTCTGACACACAAACACACACACACACACACACACACACACACACACACACACACACACACACACACACACAGTTGCTAGTGTTCGGATGTCAACCCCTGCCTATGTGCATGTCATCATTATAGTACTACACAATTACAGGATTCACCACAAAGATTACACATGTACAGGTAGTTGGAATGTCCTAATATCGAGGACATCGACAGGGATAGTAAAGTGCAGTGAGTGTATGTGGGGAGAGGGGTCCATCAGTAGGCTAAGTAACAACAGGTCACTCCCCAGGGCGTACATGTTAATAGGTGGTTTGTATGCCTGTCTACGATTGATGTTATCAACAGGCATGCTACACTGCTTTGAGTAACATACAGCCTCACTCCAGGTACCGGACAGCCACCCCCCCCCACACACACACACATTGGCTTTCACAAAGATCTACACCTATGTCACACACATACAGACACTTTAAATGTGTGTGGTTCAACCACATGCCTATGGCTTTCTTTGTACACTTCACTCTGTACCGGTGTCTCCAACAGTGTTCAGGAGAGTGATATATGGGATGTATTCTCAACCATACGTACATATATGGACACACACCCACATGTGCCAGTACTGTGAATTAAGCACATGGCTATTTCATGATAGGTACTACAGCAGTACAGCACTATCACATCTGGTACAATTCTTACTGACTGTTTCCTATGACAACTGTGCTGATATATGCACAGGAGAGGTATTACTGTTACAGGTATCATGGGGTTTGCCTTCAGTGTCACCCTTACAACATTCTACATTGTCTGTCTTCCACTTCACTTAACAAACCTAGCATTAGCAGGTACACAGATTATTGTAGGCCTGGTTGTTACACACCAGTGAGCTGTCCTCAGTAATCATTCATCTGCAAAGAAGCCCCACCACTTAGTAGTCATGTCCAAACATCCATTCATACCTCATGTATGGCTTACTGTATTTATAGCATATCACCATATACAGTTGGCAATGTTGAGGCTGTATTGCAACAGCATGATGTACTAAGACAACAGTCACCGTCAGACATCAGACACTGCACACACACATGGAATCTACCCAAACAGCAATACATGTTCACATATGCGGTCCACATCAGTACGTGCACTAGCAGGTCAAGAAGAAACATTCCACACCTTCCCCATGCCATGTGTGAAACATAGCTGAGCATCTGTGGCTTGTAAACATCTCACCCCAGCATGTACTGTCTGTGGTACTAAGACTAATGTCTAGACAGCACACAGCATGCATGGCTTGCAATTGTTGACATGGGGTATATGTAGGAGCTGTGGCCACACATGGCTGTACATGTCATGAACATATCACCTGTGACTACTCAGGAACATACAGTGCAGAGCTGGATTTACCTGAGTCTGTCAATACAGGCCTTGTGTAGGTCCTATGGTCCTGTTATTTGGGTATGTTTGTAGGCATTGCATTAGGTGGACATGTTTAAAGACATACATGCCTCATGGGGTGTTGTATGATATGATAGGTGTCATGGGTGACCAGTAGAGAGGGGGATATTACCTCTGTCAATATAGATATCAAACCTTATGTACTGTTAGCATGCTATTTGCCATGTGCATGTCTGTAATGGCTGTAGTCACCTGTATGTAGAATGATAAATTAATGCTATGGTAATGTGATATATGTTGTATGAGTGTAGGATGTACATATACAGGGCAGGTATGGTTAGGTCATATCCAACCATGAGGGTGTTGGTTACTGGTGTACAGCAACAGTCGACAGTGTTAATGTTGACAACATCCGAGGGGCCCTGGTATGTGTACAACTGAGCAGGTTACAAACAGTGGTATTATTGCATTGCATAATACATTATACACCTAAGTCTGTACATGGGTACATTGCACAGTTGATGTAGGTCTAGGTACAGTCCAGCAATTGAGGGTTATCTGGTGGTTTACCATACTATGTCATACCACATATGGATGTGTGTTGGTAGTCTAGGAAGAAGGTGGCGGATGTATATGTGGATACAACCTAGGATGCTGCATTTGCCACTGTCACCTGTACCTGACTCATCTGTGCTGCGTTATGTCAGAGTAGTGGTCCATACATGTGAGTAGCCTTTATGAATATGTGTACCCCACCACCTGGTATGGTCCATATCACTATTATGGCCCACAACTCTGGCTCTGAGTTATATGGTGGTAGTGCAATTGTGCACTACAGAGCCTTCAGCCAGGTGTTCCTCACTGCACAGATGTCGGTATTCCCCATTGTAGGTTCTACATTGAGCTAATGGATTACTAAAGCCACACATCTAGCATGGGTTAGCACAGGCATCCAATATAATTGTCATGTAGGTGTAGGGTGTTACTTCTGTGTCTAGGACATTTGCCTTGGAATGCAGCTATATGGGTAAATGCAACCTAGGTATTATCCACACACACACACACACGAGTAGCATGGATGCATTAGCTCTGTGTTGAAAGCTCGTTGTACAGTCATGACAGGCCAGAATGACAGACACTGGATGACCTCATAATAACAGCAGTACATTGGCTCATTGTTCTGGTTTAGCAGTTGCCACCCGTACCATGACATCACTGCGCATGGTAATCATGTGCTTGGTAGCATATGCCCCATGTAGGGTGACGGACAGTGGCAGAACTTGTGCATACGACCAATGGGAGATATACTTAGGGTAGCGGTCCTGGTAATAATGACAACTACTATCACAGCTGGGAGAGGTCATCTTGTCACCTGCACCTCAGTACCATTACACAAGGTGGCTCACACATTATGTTTGCACATGCCACTGTTCCACATATAATGCCACTGTCCACAACCTGCTATCAATGTATGCCTTTCAGGGAAGCAAGTTGTGTGACACATGCTGTAGGTAGCATCCACCTATGCGACCCAGGAAACCTATTGACTGTCATGTCCACACATGCATGAATGTGTATACGTAACATATATACATCAGTACGTCATGTACATGTATGCATGTGTATCACACAGCACAGACACAGATCTATCATTTACAGGCCACATGCAAGTATCAGGTAGTAAGCAAGTATGATGCACATATATGCTGACAGGTAAGATGTACCTAGCTGTTAACCTGTGTGTTTACAATAGGAGTCCATTACAATGTGTGCAGTACATGTAAGTGTTTGAGCATGCACACTGTGGCTTTCAGGGTTTAGAATCGGAGTGCATCCCAAACAGCCCTGTGCTACTAAGTATATGAGAGTACCCACTGCCACCTTGTGCAATTTGAGTCAGTGCAACCAACAAGCCCTTTGTTACTAAGTGTATGAGCATGCCCAGTATAACCTTGTGTAGTTGTAGTCATAGTGCATCCCAGACGGCCCTGTGCTAAGTGTATAAGCATGCCCACTGTAACCCTGTATAGTGATACTAGTTGTCCATTCCACAGATGGCCATACTCCGGTTCAGGTTCCTGTTGTGCTACAACTATACCTCTCAGGCCTACCTGCGGATGATGTGTCTTGTTTGTGCATACAGGTTGTAATGGATACCTACATTAGACACATAGGTCTACAGCTATGTACTTCATGACTGTCAGTCTCCCTGGTGTTGTCCTCAATTGTAGTAGGGCAGTCTGACTGTGCTGGAATGTGTAATCTCTGTGGCGCATCTCATAACTGCGTAGTACTGTAATCGTGAACATTAGATAAGCAGGAGTTCTGATCCCACCACTGGCAACTGTGTGCATGTGTTTGTGTGTGTGACAGCAAATGCCTGTGTGTGTCTCAGCAAACGCCTGAGTGTGTGTGTCAGCAAATGGATGATTGTGGTTGTGTGTGCATATGTGTCGGCATCCTGTCATGGCAGTGGGTTTTGCTGCATTCCAAAGCGATACTTCCTTTTGCACTGGCCTTTATCCTTATCAACTGCTAAACCTCTCTCTCCCCCCCTCCTCACTGCGAGTAATCGGTCCTGTGATGTCACCCAGCTCAGACGTGGAATCAGTACGTATATGTGTATGTGTTCTATGGCACATACCCCAACTGCATACCACTGTACTAGTTACCTTTACATAGGCATGACGTGTATGCGCAATACTGGCATGTCTGTGCGTGTTTGTGTGTGTGACTACCCTGTAGCCAGGCATGCACATGTGTAATTTCTTTTAGCACACCATGGTAGCCAACCGTGGTGACCGGTGTCTACAAAGTATTACATAGTTAGGAATGGTAAAGAATACACAGTCATGCATGACTACAGTTGGGTATGTTATTTTCCTTTGGAACTGTCAAGCAGTGACACCGAAATGGTCACTGTGGTGCAGGTCCATACCCATCATTCCCCCACCCTAACTCCAGAATTCCCAGGGTAGATTACAATAGCCATCATTCCCCACCCCAAACTCCACATACACAACAACCATCCCTTCTCTGGTGAACTGCTTATGATTTAAATGTTATGACACAGGCGATGCCTCTGTTTTGTGCACACATCAGGTCCTTTGGAACCCTTCTGTGTCACAAAGAGCATTCAGACGTGTATATATCTATATCTATATATATATATATATATATATATATATATATATATGTGTGTGTGTGTGTGTGTGTGTGTGTGTGTGTGTGTGTGTACACATCCTGTAGGTGCATATATATATATATATATATATATATCCTTATGACAGTTGTACCGATGTAGACTTGTCTCTGTTTTTTCACAGAGTACAGTACATTCAAGGGTACTGTTCATCTGTACACAACGGGACTGATCCATTTGTTTTCAGTACTGTGGAATATCTGTAGTAGGATGTGCATTATAGACTCCATGCAACATGTGTACAACCCAGATGGCTTAGTAGTATGTCCAGTGACCTCCGTGTATGTGGTCCAGGGTTCAGGACCTGCAAATCTTGTTGATACTGTCAAATAGGACTACATAAAGCAGTTGTAAGCAGGTGTAAATGTGTTGTTGTGACAGTAAGCAGCGGGTACACACAGGTAACAGACATGTATGAGCAGCAGTACACTTGGAATGCCCTTCTTTGGCAATCCTGTTGATGTCTCCCATTTAGGAATACACCTCTAGGACTGCTGTAATCCAGTATTCTCCTTAGTGTATGCTGTAACTGCATATTGCTGTAGTGTGAAAAGCTAGTCAGGTTAGGGTTCTATTCTGAGAGAGTCCATCTGTGTGTCTCTGTCTACATGAGACAAGAACAATGCATTTTAGAGTATGCACACTCTGTACAATTCACATGACCACCTTTGGCAATCCTGCTGATGTCACCCACCTAGGAATACACCTCTAGGACTGCTGTAACACAGTGTTATCCATAGCGCATGCTGTAACTGCATATTGCAGTAGTGTGAAAAGCTAGTTAGGTAGGGGTTCTATTCCGAGATAGTCCATCTGTGTGTGTATCTCAGACTGCCTGAGGCAAAAGCAATGCTTTTTAGAGTATGCACACTCTATACAATTCACATGGCCACCTTTGGCAATCCTGCTGATTTCACCCACCTAGGAATACACCTCTAGGACTGCTGTAAACCCGTATTCTCCGTAGCGTGTGCTGTAGTGTAATAAATTAGGTAGGGGTTCAATTCCAGGACATGGCAGGTGTGTGTTTGACTCTCAGAGCCTGTGTTGGAGGTGGCTGTGGGTGTCTAACCAGTGGACATGTTGGGAAGTGGATTTTGTAGTTTTCCTATATAGCGTCTGTTGTATGTCACGATGCCCACCTCACGAGGAGTACAGCTGTCCATCAGCCACAGGACTGTGTTGGAAAGCTATACACCTACATCTGGCAAAAGGTCTGGTGAACAAAGTATTCAACACTACTAGTACCTGGAATATGTTCTGAACCCATGTGACATGCACAAACACACTTGCTTAGAATATCCCACTATGTTGCTAGTACCCTGCACATTGGTGACAGATAATAGGCATGGTGTGATTACAGTGGGCTGCAGAGGACATGGCACCATGTACAGCAGTACAATAGGCACATAATTGTGGACAATGTTCTTTCACTATTTTTCCCACTGAATACCTGCAAAATATGTGGTGACATCAAATGTGATCCACAGAGGCCATACAATGCTGTACACATGTGCCCTGTATGGACCGATGCCACTGACACGACGGAATGCCTGTATCATGCTATCAATGCAGGTGCATGGTCAACCTGCTGATTATAAGCAGGTTCTGCCACACCAGTCCAGTATTGGCATATCAGAGGATAACAGTCTGTGTACACGACATGTGCCGGCCAAACCAGGTACACCTGTACATGTCACTGTACATTATTGTGGGACATGCACATCCAGGCAATGTCCATGTCAAGGACTATCAAACACAGACATGGCATGCATTGCAAAGCTATGGCCATACGCAATGGTATCCAGGATGTCAGGGTGGTTCATACAATACCCATATGTGTGGGACATTGCAAACATTACGCCCCTGTACCACACTGCACACCATTGTCAGGTGGTGTGATGCCAAGGATTACCACTCACACAGCCTTGTACAGCCATCTTGCACAGCCAACCACTACACACCCATGAAGCAATTCACACATGCATGCCATACTGGCACCTTGTGTCTGCGTGTGGGGTATGATGCTCCCAACCACAGTCACTCCCAGTATAACTCCCATTGGCATAGCAACAGATGTCAAACACATTCACATGCCCTAGCCCATAACACCTCTGGATATCCCCAGTGGTGCATGTAGTACCTGTGCATTACTGCAGTGTTGCAAACTATGTAGTTAGGGTGTGTATTTGTGGGCCTGGCAAAGAGTGTCAATGTGAGTCCATTAGAGAATGTGGTTGTGTTGACAATGACATCCATTCATGTGGACAGCCATGTGTGCTACACCTAATGTATGTCTACTATATCTCTGTTGCAGATGTCGCTCACCAACACACATATGTGTTCTTACAGCACACCAACATGTCAGTTTTGTGGCACATGGAGTAACTGCATGCACTTGTAATAGTAATGACTAGTCGGTCAGGGGTCTGACCCCTATACTGGCAGGTGTGTGGCAGACGATGCTTAGGTTTTAGACTCCAAGCCCTTTTCTGATGTACTTTGCCTCTGTCTGTCCCTCCCACACACTATCTGGTGGATGTGGAGGTGTACACCTGCTCAGCAGCAGCTTGTGCAACGTAAGTGGTGGTCATGATCAGGTGATGGCCTCTCACCTATTGCAGTTCTCCTCTAGCTGATTGCATGTAGAACAACTGTGATGATGTTCCCATAGCCTTTTGCATGAAAAACACAGTATAATATCCAGGGACATCATGTTGGTGTTTGCCCATGAGAGTCACTGTAAGTGGTACCTGGATCTGGAGTTTGGAAACTGCATCACAGATGTTATCTGGATGTTCCTCAAACAACATACACAGTGAGGAAATAGCTTACAGACAGAAGGGTGATGTGCCAGACATGACTACAGCATGTACGTGTAGCTATGCTTCATTGAGACTACTGCCTATTTAACAAGTTGTGTGTTTTAATGGCTATTCTGCATGTTTTACAACTGACAAGACAATGCTCTGTTTATGATGGACCCCCATCTGTAGGGCCATCTGTGGACTGGTCAGTGTGTGGAACCATTTTTTTCCTGTGTTACTCACTGAACACACATCTGACAACAGCAAGGGCATAGTGTGAGGATTGCAGCCAGTACATGGTGATAGTGATGTGTTACTGCCATCGCATCCCTGACTGGACATATGTCACATGGAACAGTGGTATGACAGACACTGGGGTTCCAGTGACATGCCAATAATGGGCCACTGTTCATAGCTACAGTCAGACATCTTCTACACTTTGTACAGATGTCATGCAATATATATGCATGTGTTGTGCTTCATCTGCAAATGTATACCATCTGTTGTGTTGGTTTGATGGGCATATCTATGCATGCTGTTGTAAGTAATCCTGAATGCTGTTGACTCTTAGTAAGTCATATCTGTGTTTAAACTGCAACACCATAGGCTGTATGGGTTTAGAGGTCCTGGCAGAACCTCCTGTCTTACTTCAGCTGGCCATGGCACCGGACACCAGAACATCTGGGGCCCAGCCTTGGACCTCCATCTCTGTTGGCTCTGCACCATCTTCTGGTGGTATAGCCACTGAGGATGGGGCTTGTGCCCCCTGGGAGCAGGTCCAGACAGGAACATGTCTGCTGCAGTACGGTCCCAGACATGGTGTGTAGTGGGCTCAATAAGAGGTTTTGAGGCCAGATACACCAGCTCAAGGGAAGAGTGTTGCAGTTACAGGGTGAGGCTGCCCCTCCTAGACAGCCCCCAGCACTGCCACCTTTGCAGCTGTTTTGGTGCAGTGGTGGCTGCCCATGGCTGGGGATCACTGTCCTACTGTTTACATCTGGGGTTCATGGGCTTGTGAATGCCGAACATCCTTCCCCGTCCGATGTGTATCCCCCCCACATGTGTCATATCCTGACCCTGTATGCTGTGTTGTCTGTCATCTTCCCTACCTATCCTCCATGGGCAAACCTACTCTCCTTCCCCCACATCCCACTCTCACCCTACAGAAACATAAGGCCAATCGGTTCCTAGAACAACATTTGCCCCATACATAGCTGTCCATTTCACACACATGTCCACTACTAGACACATGTAACCCTTTTAATATGCATCACAACATACTCCTGTTGTCCTCAGCCCAGTCTCTCAGGTACACTATCCTAGTATGCACATGACTCCTAAATGTTCCAGGTGCACATGATGCAGATGACCCCATTGTACACACAACACTACCGGTCCATCTATGGTTACCCCATTTACCTTTATCATGATGATGACGTCACACACAGCACCTTGCAAGAGTACTGTTCTCACATAATGATTGGACAGGAACTGTTGTGTTAATGTAAATAACATGCACATAATGATGTATACAGCCAATGTACAAATCTTTGCATGTATGAATGACACTTCTGTCTGGGGGAGTCTTGATATTACATAGGACAACACCACTACATAATACAGGCGTCACTGGTGTTTCTTTTTACATTCATTTGTAATGCTTTGTTGTCACATGGTATGTTCCTGATATATCTCTATATATGTATGTACCTATATGCTGGACATAAACACTCACACATACATCTACATGATGGAATACATTTCCTATACTGTTGAATGACTGCACTGGATGATATGTTTGTGATAAGGTCCGATGTCTGTATATCTGTCATGGCTTATTGGTAAATCACATTAGCTGTGTGTGCAGGATCCTGGTTTCGAGCCTTGCATAGGCCATTTATTTTGTTGCAGGGCAGAACAAGGCCATTGGATATGGAGTGATTAAGGCACATTAAAGCAGGTGTGAGTGGGTGGGTGTGAGTTTGTGCGGTGCTAAGCAATGCTAACCTTTGGTTACAGTTTCTTACACTCAGTTAGCCTCTACATTGCTTTACCAGTGTAAGACTCGCATACTGGTGGCCAAACAGGCTTACACCCACTTGCTTCAACACATGCAAATGCACTGCATTTGGTGTTTGCATCTGACACTGACACCCCTGGGTGGGAGTGAGGACAACGATATTACCTTGTGATGACTATTACATCAGAATACATGCCTACAGTATCAGGACTGACTGCCCATTAGGCAACGGCATGCTGTTCGACTGTACGTAATACATGGCCTGTCCAGGGTTTGATTCATATTATTGGTGTGTTCCTCTTACAATCTGCACCCTTCTGGCTAATACATGGGAACTGAGACTCTTCAATACAAACAGGTAAATGCGTTTAGGAATCCACATCCTTCAGCTGAGTCATGCTACTGCATACCTAATATTCTATCATCTTTCTAAGGTTGTCAGTGGAATATCTGCTTTCTGTCCCTATCAGACCTCTCATACGATTGAGGAAATTACAAACTGAATCAGGGACATGGCATAACAACATCAGGGACACATTTAAATTATTGGTGCTTTTAACCTGACAAATTGACAGACTCAGAGCATATGTATTCATACACATTTTCTGGGGTACATAATGTTTATGACTCTTAATTGTCATTGTTATCCATTACATGTGATTCACCACCTTTCCTCAGAATGTCACTAGTTTTAGGAGGGTTTAAGTGGGACTGAGTTGAAATCAGGGACGCCCCTGGAAATCGAGGACAATTCAAGGGTATGGTCCCTATTTGTTCCCCCAATGGTATATGGCCTGTCCAGTGGATGTGCTCTTAGGGTATGGCAGGAATGGGCATCAGCTATGTCCATTTCAGAATATTACTTATATCCCCGGGGTGGTCCTAAGACAACTTTGCCAGCCAACACCTGCACGCCTAGGCCCATAATTGCATACCCATAGTTCCCCCACCTGCCACTCCTCTACAGCACTAATCCTTACTGTGGGTGCTGGTGGGGTATAAACACACCACTACACACTGCCCACTCTCCACGTGTCAGGACACATGTCGTACATTGTGTCGAACCATGGGTTATCAGGCTTGCACAGCCTACTGGTCCGTGTACATCTACAGCCTGGTTTGATATGTCAATACCGGGACTGACTCTGATCATTAATTTTTGGTGTCCCACAATGGACATCAATGGCTATGTTTCAAGATTAGACCTTGCAGGTCTCTCCCACCGGTGGTATCCTGCCGGTGGTCTGGGAAGCAGTGTTGTGTTTACCTTTATTGTGTGTCTGTATGTCTCACCAGCCTAGCTGGGGGGGGGGGGGTTGATGCTATGTGTTACATGTTTGTTTATTGGACCCCTCACCCCCATATGCATGGCCTGTGAACATATGTTACTCGTAACTGCTGTATCATATCCTAGCTATATACATGTGTATATTTACTGTCACATATTTATATATATATATATATATATATATATATATATATATATATATATATATATATACGTTACTATATACAGATATATCTGTATATGTCTGCATACATGTATATTTATATTTTGCTGTATATATGTATACATATATATATATATATATATATATATATATATATATATATATCTAACGACATATGGGTCTATGGGTGTCTGCATATATATATATATATATATATATATATATATATTTATATGTGGGTATGTATCTGTATTCTGTCACTGTATGTATACATTTGTACTACAGAGAGGGAGAGGCTTATCTCTATATCGCTATGGGTAGATATACATACACAAACCTCTACATATATACGTCTACATCTGGTCATTCCGTCCTTGACATATAGATTACACTTTGCTGCAGTGGGACTCATAGTGGGTGTGGCTGCTCGTTAGGTGATGCCTCTACCCAAGGAACACATTCACTTACATCCCTAGGGCTGTCCGTATAGGCCCACATCAGTCAACACCTGCACAACTAGACCCATAAGTAGCTACCCATAGGTCACCCACCCTCGCCTCCTCGACAGAACTGATCCTTACTCTGGGTCCTGGTCTGTTCTAGGCACACCACTACACGTTGCCCACTCTCCACTTCACGGGGCCCATTTCATACAATTTTTTCGGCCCATGGGTCATCAGGGTTCCCCACCCTTGTATTCCGAGTCTGTATACACTGCAGCCAAAATGGCTGGTCTATCACCATCTTTTGGTTTGGGCAATATTTGGCGTGTCCCGCAAGGGACACTCCAATCTGTGTTCCAAGATTAGACATCATGGGTGCACTGTGTACCCCCCCCCTGGTTGTATCCTGCCTGTGGTCTGGGGAGCAGTGGACTCTTTACATTGTTTGCATGTATGTTTCCCATGTCCGGCTGGGGGGGGGGGGTGGAAGGCATGCTACATGTTTCATGTTTCTTGCTTGGTCTCCGCACTTCCATTGGCATAGCCTGTGAACATCTGTCATTCTTGTGTGCTGTTTCCTATCATAGCTGTATATCTACACACACATACATACATATGTATATATATATATATATATATATATATATATATATATATATATATATATGTGTGTGTGTGTGTGTATATATATGTATATGTCTACAGCCATAGATATATCTATATATCTATATATATATATATATATATATATATATATATATATATATATATATATATATATATATATATATATATATATATATATATATATATATATATATATATATATATATATATATATATATATATATATATATATATATATATATATATATATATATATATATATATATATATATATATATATATATATATATATATATATATATATATAGATAGATATATATGTGTGTGTGTGTGTGTGTGTGTGTGTGTGTGTGTGTGTGTGTGTGTATGTCCGTAAAGCAATACATACCCCGCGCAAACGCACTTACACATGCGTACTGGTGTTTATATATGCTTGACCTGCTTACTAGTGCCTTATTCATTATGACAGTAACACTTCACTTCAGTTATCTTTTAATTGATATTTTACGGATTATACAGTGGACAGATGTCGCAATATGTTCATGTATGGATTACCAATAGTAACTGGTATGTGATACAGTGGGATTCAGTACAGGAATGTCTGTTCGTTAGGGGGTTGCTGTAACTAATGCACTATTGCTGTGCTGCTTCATTTGCACATATGCCCATATACCCATGGCCCCTGGTTCCCCAAAAACACACAATTGTTACAAGCTCTGCAAGTACGGCAGCTGCAGGGTCCTAAACTCAACAGGATATAAGGCAAAGAAAGAGGACCAGCATACAAGGCACCTTAAATAATATGAAATACTTTATTAAAAGTATTCGGTTCTTAGAACACAGACCGGTTTCAGCACGTACAAAATTTAGAGCCTTCTTCAGTGTGTGAAGTACATACAAAAAAGAACCTGTATATAAATAATTCATGAGACGTGATTAATTACATGTGTTCATTGAGACCTGGCTTAAAGAGCCCACCAAGTTTAATGATCCATTTTTTCTCCATGGAATCAAGCAAATCATGCCAACCTAATTTGTTTTGTCTAGATCTCAAGATTTTATCTATGATGGTAAAACTGAAACTGGCCTTTTGATGTATAAGGGAATGTTTGTATAAGGCATTGCTTTCTCTTTTATGCCTAATGTCACTGAGGTGCTCAGATATTCGAAGTTTCAAGGGTCTCGATGTTTGACCAACATAAAATGCAGGGCAAGTACATTTGGCCAAATAAATGACCCAATCTGAAGAAAAATTACCAAAGAATTTAATATTAAATACTTCAGGAGTATTCTGGCTGGTGAAGCTGGTGGTTTTAAGTAGTTTGGTGCAATAAATGCAGTGTCCACAAGGAAAACATCCATGTATGGGGTCACCTGATAATGTTGTTTGAATGGTGTTTGTGGTTTTCACTTCAAAATGTTTGAAGTGATTGAAAAAAGATGATAAATTTTTGCCTTTCCGAAAGGAAAAGGAGCATCTGTCACCAAGAATGTTATAAAGTCTGGGTTCACATGTTAATATGTTCCAATTGTGTTGCACAATATTAAGCAATGTGTTAGTGTTACGTCCATATGTTGTAATAAGTCTAGGTGGCACAGAATTGGATTTGAACGTTGATTTGTAAAGAAGCAAATCTGCCCTTTTCATCTTGCCCACAGTGTGTATAGTATGTAATAACTGGCCCATTTTATAGCCACGATCATGAAATCTATGTAATAGATCATCCCTGGATTGTATATAAGTGTGCTGATCAGAACAAATGCGTTTGACACGTATGAATTGTGATTTAGGAATGTTTTTGCAAATGTAGGGAGGATGAAAGCTGGTGGCATGGAGCAGTGAGTTATTTTCGGGGAATTTGCGATGAATCTCTGTTGTCAGCATATGGTCAGATGCACGGCAAACCAAAACATCTAAAAAAATAATTTTATTTCTATCATAGCTGACAGAAAATTCAATTCCCCATTTATTTTCATTCAAATAAGTGGTAAATTCCAAAAGATATTCACTGTCAGCCCTCCATACCAGCCAGCAATCATCCAAATATCTACACCAAATATCCATTTCCTCAATATAAATGTTGTGAGAATTGTCATAAATGACCTGTTCCTCAAAATAGGCCATGAATAAGTCAGCGTATATGGGGGCAAAAGAAGCCCCCATAGCTGTTCCCTTGGTTTGCAAATAACATTTATCTTTATAAAAGAACACATTTTTGGTCAATACGTGTTCTGTCAGACACAACAGGGTGTTGAAACCTGGCTTGTATAGTTCAGTCTTGTTAAGCCAGTATTCCAGCGCCTCCAAACTGGCCCAATGTGGTATATTTGTATATAATGATTTTACGTCTAATGTACAAAGTAACCAATTTGGCTCAAGCTGTGTGTCGGAGATGATCTGCAAAAGTTCAGTCGTGTCTCTGATCCTTGAACGGACACATTGCAACAAGGGTTTTAAATATTTTGTTAGAAAAAGGGATAATGGTTCTGTTAGTGAATTCTTACCTGAGGCAATAGGTCTGCCTGGGGATGCTGCAGATCCTTGTGTATTTTAGGTAGAAAGTATATGTGCTGTGGACAGGGATTGAAAACGGTAAGTTGGGACTGTGTATTTTTGGTGATAATCCCCTCTTCAACAGCTGAATTAAGAAATAAATCAATCTGTTGTTTAAAAACTGATGTTGGGTCGATGGTTAGTTCAGAGTAATATTGTACATTAGATAGTTGATTCAGTGCTTCATTATCATATTGGGAAAAATCCTGAACAACTATTGATCTACCTTTGTCAGCACCAATAATAACCAAATCATGGTTTTTGTCTAATTTGTTAATATTAACCATACAATTTTTAGAAACATTGTTAGGTAAAGGAGGGTCTGACTTGAACTGAAAGTGAAGGTCTTTGATCACAGCCTGTTGAAACATGGAGACATGATGATTCATGGGTGGCATGAAGGAAGATCTGTGGTATTTAAATTCATCAGAGATCTTTGTTGATTCTTGTTCCTGAAAAAATAGTTTGAGCTTAAGAATTCTACAAAATGAAACAATATCATGAACAAAACTTTCTTCAGAAACAAAGAAACCTGGAATAAATGATAATCCTTTATTTAAAATTTCAATTTCAGAGGTGGAAGGGACATGTGATGAGATGTTGGTAATGTTTACATTAGTTACTTTGTCACAAACATCGCTAATAAAGTTTCCATGTTGTCCACATCTTTTATGTTTTCTGCCCCCCCCCCCTCCTATGTGTAAACCCTGCGTCATTATAGAGTTCTTTCTTTTTAATGCTGGTGAGCCTGTGGCATCCCCTGAATCAGTGTCTGGACCTGAAGATGAATAATCATCAGCTGAGGTGTCTGTAGTATGGGAAGTTGCCTTTTTGGGAATGGATTTGGTCCATTTCCTTTTTGGATTGGTCCTATTCTGAGCAGTAAATCTTACATGTTTACCTTTGTTTTCAAATTAATCTGTAGTATGGGAAGTTGCCTTTTTGAGAATGGATTTGGTCCATTTACTTTTTGGATTGGTCCTATTCTGAGCAGTAAATCTTACATGTTTACCTTTGTTTTCAAAATTAAAAGGGTCCCCTTTGGTGTAGTCATCTAAATCTCTTTGGAACTTTTTCTTTTTCCTTTTTTTTAACTGAGTTTCCAATGTAATTAATTCCTTACTTAAATTTTTAATGCTGTTGGTATATAGGGTTTGTCCCTCAAACTGCTTGGCCTCATCACTAAGGGAGGTAATGCTGGAGATTTCCTGTTCAATGATTCTATTATGATAGCTGGCTAATATTTCAACAAATTTAAGGGAAGTTTCTTGTTAGACTTCACTCCATTGTTTGAGTAAAATCTCATCAGGAGTGTTAAACAATGGTTGTGTGCGTATTCTTAGCCCACGTGGAGTGATGCCCTTGAGTAAATAGGCACGAAAAAGCTTGTAATGCCAAACATTATTTCTCAAAGATCTCATGTATTTAGTTAAATTTGAAAAAATGTTTTCACAGCTGTCATTATTACCTGAAATACCAGGCTCACCCAACTTTTCACCAAGTGGGCCTATACCAAAAACAGAAAGCTCATCTCTGTCGGAAGCCATTTCTACCTAAAATACACAAGGATCTGCAGCATCCCCCAGGCAGACCTATTGCCTCAGGTAAGAATTCACTAACAGAACCATTATCCCTTTTTCTAACAAAATATTTAAAACCCTTGTTGCAATGTGTCCGTTCAAGGATCAGAGACACGACTGAATTTTTGCAGATCATCTCCGACACACAGCTAAAGCCAAATTGGTTACGTTGTACACTAGACGTAAAATCATTATATACAAATATACCACATTGGGCCAGTTTGGAGGCACTGGAATACTGGCTTAACAAGACTGAACTATACAAGCCAGGTTTCAACACCCTGTTGTTGTGTCTGACAGAACACGTATTGACCAAAAATGTGTTCTTTTATAAAGATAAATGTTATTTGCAAACCAAGCGAACAGCTATGGGGGCTTCTTTTGCCCCCATATATGCTGACTTATTCATGGCTTATTTTGAGGAACAGGTCATTTATGACAATTCTCACAACATTTATATTGAGGAAATGGATATTTGGCGTCAATATTTGGATGATTGCTGGTTGGTATGGAGGGCTGACAGTGAATATCTTTTGGAATTTACCACTTATTTGAATGAATGTCAGCTATGATAAAAATACAATTATTTTCTTAGATGTTTTGGTTTGCTGTGCATCTGACCATACGCTGACAACAAAGATTCATCGCAAATTCCCCAAAAATAACTCACTGCTCCATGCCACCAGCTTTCATCCTCCCCACATTTGCAAAAACATTCCTAAATCACAATTCATGCGTGTCAAACGCATTTGTTCTGATCAGCACACTTATATACAATCAAGGGATGATGTATTACATAGATTTCATGATCGTGGCTATAAAAGGGGCCAGTTATTACATACTATACACACTGTGGACAAGATGAAAAGGGCAGATTTGCTTCTTTACAAATCAATGTCCAAATCCAATTCTGTACCACCTAGACTTATTACAACATATGGACGTAATACTAACACATTGCTTAATATTGTGCAACACAATTGGAACATTTTAATATGTGAACCCGGACTTTATGACATTCTTGGTGACAGATGCTCCTTTTCCTTTCGGAAAGGCAAAAATGTATTATCTTTCTTCAATCACTTCAAACATTTTGAAGTGAAAACCACAAACACCATTCAAACAACATTATCAGGTGACCCCATACATGGATGTTTTCCTTGTGGACACTGCATTTATTGCACCAAACTACTTACAACCACCAGCTTCACCAGCCAGAATACTCCTGAAGTATTTAATATTAAATTCTTTGGTAATTTTTCTTCAGATTGGGTCATTTATTTGGCCAAATGTACTTGCCCTGCATTTTATGTTGGTCAAACATCGAGACCCTTGAAACTTCGAATATCTGAGCACCTCAGTGACATTAGGCATAAAAGAGAAAGCAATGCCTTATACAAACATTCCCTTATACATCAAAAGGCCAGTTTCAGTTTTACCATCATAGATAAAATCTTGAGATCTAGACAAAACAAATTAGGTTGGCATGATTTGCTTGATTCCATGGAGAAAAAATGGATCGTTAAACTTGGTGGGCTCTTTAAGCCAGGTCTCAGTGAACACATGTAATTAATCACGTCTCATTAATTATTTATATATAGGTTCTTTTTGGTATGTACTTCACACACTGAAGAAGGCTATAAATTTTGTATGTGCCAAAACCGGTCTGTGTTCTAAGAACCGAATACTTTTAATAAAGTATTTCATATTATTTAAGGTGCCTTGTATGCTGGTCCTCTTTCTTTGCCTGATATCCCCAAACACACACCCCAAAACTTCACTAACACTGCAGCCATCCATTCTCCAGTTGGATTCATGGTGTTTCCACACCAGTACACATTGGCCGCTCCCTACCTCCATAGACCCATCCCATCGGTTGACTCAGTACATGTACCCTCAGGAATCCCTAACGTTTACTGCACAAACATTGGTGACACGAGTGACCAATAGGACACTAATCACAATCTTTGCATTATCCCACATAGCACACACTTGTCTTTATGTCAAGATTAGACTCTTACTTCCTTACATACTTACTCCCGTTAATATGACACTACAATGAATTAATTAGTCTGACTATATGGTAACATACACGTTACACAAGAGAACTAATTATGTACATGTTTGACGCGATTCTTCTACAAATAGACCAGTTTAGTATTTGGCATTGCCGTTGCAGGCTGATCACAGGGATAATTCCCTGTGTGAGACAGTCCTCACATTTGATTTATTCAGCACAAACCTAACTTCGGACATTGTACACACTTCTGCGTTTTTGCTATTTTGTCCCTTCCCTCTTATGCACTACCTATTATTCTATCTACTGTTGAGGTTTGTAAGGGCACATTCATGTGTTTATGTCTGCAAATGGAATGGATATGTTACAGGGAATGTACTTCTACATATAGATGTATGCATGTGTGTATGCATACATACTTATAACTAACTCGCTGGCCTCCAAGAGGCAGACCAGCTAGAACCAGGCCATCCAACCATGACATGCCTGGATCCATTATCACATACCCATGGTTCCTCGACCCCACCCGAGTTCGACATACATGCAATCCATCCATTATCCAGTTGCTTTCACAGCTATGACAGACCTACACACATTGCCCTAACCCCAGCATTAGGGGCACTACACGTATGTTGTCCCAACACATGTATTATCATGCTCTCCCACTATTTAGTCCTTGAACATACCTACCCTTGTTTGAGTAATGAACAGAGATCCAAATATGCTGTCAATATTTGGTACTTCCAATGGGGACTACCCTCTGATTGTTTGTAAAGTAGACTTAGGAGATCAACAATGTTAGTCCCACTGGTAAAACCCTGCCTGTGGTGTGAGTAGCAGTGCTTTGCTCACTCCTGACCAGCTTGATATGACATACGCTGACAGCGCTATATAATACTGGGGTTATTGTTGATTCCCTTCTCATTCCTTTTCTATGCTTTATTGTTACGACGTTCATTCTTCATAGATATATATATGTGTGTGTGTGTGTGTGTGTGTGTGTGTGTGTGTGTGTGTGTGTGTGTGTGTGTGTGTGTGTGTATATATATATATATATATATATATATATATATATATATATATATATATATATATATATATATATATATATATTACATTTGTACATACATATGTACATTTCCTATGCTGGGCACTGCTTACACCCATGCAAGCACACTCAGATTTGCATACTGTTTGTTATATATGTTTGCTGCAGCTTATTTTTGCTTACTTGTGCCTTATTCATTATGACAGTACCACTTTGATTGAATGGATTTGGTTAAAAGTCCCATGCAATACTCAAGTTCACTTTTACATGTTATTATGTTGGTTTTACAGCAGAATGACATTCATTCCACATGGAAAATAATATGTGCTATAGTTGAACTTGAACTGTGAATGCCTGGTTCATTAGGCGGATGCTCTAACCACTAAACTATTGGTATGCTGCTTCATTTGCATGTATACCCATAGTTCATAGATACCCAAACACATGCCTCAACACTTCACTAACACAGCAGTCATCCATTCTCCAGATGTAAAAACATCACACTACTACACATGCGCCACACCCTACTGCTCTAGACACATCCCGTATGTTGGTTCACTCCAAGTATATTCAGACATCCCAAGCTTATAGTCCTGGAACATGCATTTATATAATGGTCAGGGTGTTTAAATAATCTTTGGATTTTGGCTCATCTGACTGGAGATTGGGATTGCCCTGTACCTGTTTGAAAGTCAGACTTAGCATGTGGACAAAGATAGTCCCACTGTTAGCATTCTACCTGTGGTTGGAGGTGCAGGTTTGCTCATCTCTGGCCAGCTTGATATGACAGCACTAAATAATACAGGGGTTCCGCTGCTGTTTTCCTTCACATTTGTTATGAATGTTTTATTGTGACTATGTTTTTTCATCATGGATATATATATATATATATATATATATATATATATATATATATATATGGGTCCATATGACTTCATCGACAGTTCATTTGGTCTACAGTTCATTTGGTCGACAGGCATTTTAGGTGGGGGGCTTTGCCCCCCACACCCCCCAATGTGGGGGGCTGTGCCCCCCCCCCTAACTATATATATCAACTCCAGGGTTGCATAACATTGGGGAAGGGGGCAAATCTGCCTGTCGACCAAATGAGTGTCAATCAAATGAACTGTCGATGAAGTCATATGGACCCATATATATATATATATATATATATATATATATATATATATATATATATATATATATATATATATATATATGTATATATCTGTCTGTACATACACATGCATATACTCCTACATACTTATTTACATTTCCAATACTGTTGAATGACCACCACTTACCGCCGTGCATACCCGCTTACATCTGCTTGAAAGTGCCTTAATCACCCTATATCCGACTGCCATTATTCTGGGCATCATATAAAATTAGCAGCCCTTGCATGGCTTGGACCCAGGAAGAGAAACACCATAGTCACTGGTTTGACCACTGAACCATCCATGATACATTCTGCATGGATGGTAGTTAGGATATATGACTTTACTACAGGCATTCCACACTACTGGCAACAAATGTGACAGTCGGTTGGTGTACATATGTATAGTCCATGTTAATGTTCATATGTTTCTGAGAGGCATATGTATACATTTGCAAGTATACATATTTATGAATAGGACACATACTTGACAACTATTTCTATGCATGTATGTGTGATGTGTAGCTATGTTAATATAAGTATGTACATTTATAGATATATGACTACATATCTGGAGTTATACATGGCCATGTATATAAATACCCACATCCGGGAGGGACCTGTACCGTTTGTATACAGGGGTTGTGTGCATCATTACGATGAGGAACCTGGACAATGTATACAATTTGTGGATGCGTACTATTTGGAAGATGGCTATGGGGAAGCTTCTTGGTATCATGTGAAAGGTATATATTCCCGATAATGCACATGGGAAGACATGCATCATGGTCAGGTGTTTAATCCCAGGTCGTAGGTTCTGCAGGACCGGGTGGAGGCTGAATAGTGTTGTGGACAAGTACTGCTAATCTGACTTGTGCCCAGATGTCAACGGGGGTGGATATCATGTTGTGCCACCAAGTCTAATCTTGAGAACAGACACTTATCCTATGAGGGATGTCCAAAAATTGTGGACGACAATGAACCTTGTTCTTCTGGCTGTATGAAAATGAGGGAGGGTTTTGCATGCATGAGATAAGTAGTTTGCAAGCCTGAGACTGCCTAGGGTAAGACTGCCTACTAGATGTGGGTAGGGGGCACTATGTGCAGGTATGGCTGGCCCAAGCTAGCAGCCCGAGTATGGGTGGTTTTGGTGGATGTTCAGCAGGGAGGGAGTGTGCTGTGGAGGGGATGATGGGCATTCAATTATGTATCCAGGTGTGTAGGGGTTGGATGGCTCAGTTCAGGCCAGACCATTATGTGGGTGTGAGCCAGTACCATTTCTGTACATGTGTATAGCACATTTTAATGTTCATATGTTTGTGGGATTGCGTTTTGCAGTATGGCCTGTCAGGGTGTACTGGGGATGTGAATGTATGTTCTTTGGTTTCCTTTTTGATTCAACCACTGCTTCCTCATACACCTCCAGTTCACCTATTGTACATCTGACCCAGTCTCTCCTTGGCGAATTATTACATTACCTGTCACCCCCCCCCCCCAATTCCACAAACACACCATCCATCCCTTCTCTGGTTGCTGGCCCATTGGTACAGACAGCAGTACACATTGCTAACTACATATCTCTGGTACCAATATGGTTGTGAGGACAACCCTAGCATATTTGGTCTTCCACATGCTGTACTTCACGCACATAAGTACACACAAATATTTATCTTTCATGGCATGGTAGGTTGACCCAGGTAATACCCATTCATCTTTAGGCCATCCAGACAAGGACGACTCATACTGCGAATGGGCAGATATTGAGTGAATGCTCTGACCATTGGTGGGGTTGCCACCTTTTCAAATGGCTAAAGTGGGACATTTTCAGGACAAACATCAGATGTTACAGGCCGACACATACCCACAGTCAGTACAAAGGATAGAACTTAACTTTTTTGCCTAAATAAAAGCTTATTCTTGTAGCATTTTAGTTGCTTATTCTGTTTCTTATGACATTTAGGTATTTTAGATACAGAATAACTGTTTTATGCAACTATTACATAAAATATATGAAATAATTTTGTCCTAAAATCTCAGGACATTTGCCATTTTTAATTTATTTGTTAGGACACAACTGCGCAAAGAGGGACTGTCCTTCACAAAGTGGGACAGGTGGTAACCCTAACCACTGGGCTAGGCTTGGCACAGGGCAGCGGAGCGCAAACATGCTGAATTTCACTTCCACTTGGTATAAAAATCAACACTACAATGAAATACGGACACAGGGTTTTAAATGTCATTGTTCGAGGGACAGGGACTCAACATTCAGCTACGTGCTTGTGTGTTTACTCCTGTGATTTTATTTTGGTGTTCACGGAACTCTCTTGTATGCTTTGCATACATTTCAGTATCCATGGACACTGACAGGAGTGATTACTATTAGAGGCAGGCTGTACTAGTCAGCATTTTAGGTTGTGCGACTGTAGCCGACATGTTCATGCCTCCGTGCAGTGCTTAAACACACCCCCCTGCACTCGCGCAAGTTTCCCGTGCACGTGGACCATGTGGCAGCGTGCCTTCATTAATATGCATATGGTGCTTCTGTGCCATCTCTACGCCACACGCTTGGTGCAAGGCTAATGGTGTCCTTGCGTCGAGCTTCATGAATCCCGAGGAATGTCAATAATAAAAAATAAAAACCTCTTAAAACTGACACATTCAACAGAATGCCTGAATAAGACATTAACTGTCCTTCCCATTCTCCAGTATGTTCTTTTAATTTTCTTGTTGTCTTTCCTATGTAAAATGCTTGGCACAAAGTGCAAGAAGTCAAGTAAATCACCAATTTGGTATTGCAGTTACATTTCCCAGAACAAATTATCAACCAGTAAAGATCAAGGACAGGGAACACAAAGGAGATATCTCTAACTATACAGAAGCTCAAGAAATTAAATGGATTATTAGACTTAGGGCAGATGGTAAAATGGGTCTGAATGGACATGTGCCACTCAAGCCCATTTTAAAAGCCAGACCATTATTTAAATGAAAATGTGTATACATTAATTTTTCAGAATTTGCACATTTATATCACATACACCTTTTTTATATGGGTAGTCACATATATACTTGTGTTTTATATCAATTATTTACATGTATATGTGTATATATTTGTTTTTTATTGATGTAGTATGAGACACACATTTTTTTGGGATAGCGTTACCCTTTTAACAAATGTATTTTATAATGGCCCTTTTACGAAGTTAAGCAATAGAATGATGTAATGTGTTTTACTTATTGTCATTGGTTCTTGTAGTTTTAAAAGTTTTATATAAGACACTTAGAAAAAATGTTTTATTAAGGTCTGATGAAGCAGGTATTTCACTCATGAAAGCATTCACCCACTTGTTTTTTATTTTAATAAAGACTGCCTGTGTTTCAAACTCTGTACTGGATTTTATTCAGTATATTTATGTTTGGTCTGCACCGAGTTTGTTAATCCTTCTAGGAGGTGCGTTGTGCTGTTTTATATTATGAATTTTTATATTGTCTTTGAATAGTACAGAAAAAAAAGTTTCTGACCCTTGCATTTTCTGTTTGTATAAAACCAAGGAAAGCAGACCTGTAGAAATGCAGAGATGATTTACTGTAATGTCGTTGCTGAAATTCAGACCCCTGGGATACAGAAACATTCACAATATCATGCTAGGCAATTGTGCGTAATGAGCAGTCACAGGTTGGGCGTAGGCAATTCAAAGGCACAATAAGCACAAGGTGGAGAAACTGAGCCACAAGGTGGCACACAGTATATGCTAATGGAGGTACAATGAGGTGATGAAGAGCAACTGTATTAAAATCAGGTGCCCCATGTATGCAAGTGAGGGAAAACAATATGGCAGTGCAATTCAGAAACAAGTAAAGTTTGTGACATAAAGTCCCACCAATACTTACATTGACTGCAGTGAAATCCCTGTGTTAATATGAGCAGTAGTGCAACTATGTTAGGGATAACTGCTATTCTGGTAAATGTATATATACAAGGAAAAATAGATAGGACCAGCTCTGAGGTTAACTGTAACTCCAGACACAAAATATTCACTAAGAGCAAGAAATATTAAAACCAATGCATTTGCAAAACACATGGATGTAAAGAGAAGAGACCATGCATTTAAGTTTGGAGTCATAAGCATTGTGCATAGAAGTATAAGAAGACATGATTTGAATAACAGACTAGAGACAGTATGAATGGTTGGTGAGACTGCAAGCAGACTCTCTATCTGATATTAATGTAGCAGTGAGTTGGAAACCTATACTAAAGAAAATACAAATGCTGTTGAACTATTGTAAATGATTGATATATGCACTTTAATAAACAGGAATTTATATTTTTTATACATTTTATAATTTTAGAGAGCAAAACTTAGTTTAGACAGGAAACGTCATGTTTTAAAACGTGTTTTATGCCTTTAAATATGAATATGCAGTTAATTGTTTTCTTCTTCTGATTGGGCTGTGTTATGGAAGTTTCAGTTTAAATGTATGTGAATAGAAGTTTGTTATATAACACACTGAGGAAGGGCATTGGCCTGAAAGCTTTGTGTATACTAAATAAACAGGTTTGCTACTTACTGTTACCTGCCAAGCATTTCTAATCACTGAAGTGTGTATATACAACAGGCCACTAGTAGCCATTGGGTTGTGTGTTGTCACCCTAGGAGGTGCATGTCATCTAACACCATGTGTAATGTTTCATGGCCTTCATGGCACTGACATTGTAGACTGGTACCATGTGGACAGAGACAATGTAGAGGAACTGGTAGACATGTTGTCCTCAACTGCAAGCCTAGTGGGAGTGGCAGACTACCTTTCTCATTGGTAGTGATCAACAGGGGACATAGTGGGAGTATCATAGGCATCTACCTCAAGAATACGCTATCAGTTCTTTGATACCATGATACAGTATACAAGCAAGAATATGTGGTTCCATCATACCATAGATGAGTGAGCCAACACCTGGCAGGACTTCTATGATATAAACTATTTCCCTCAGGTGCTGGGGGGGACTGACTTCCTCAATATTGAAATAAAATCCCAGCCTAATGTGTTGGGAAGAAAGTATGAAAACAGTAAAGTTTATCATTCCATCAATTTGCAGGAGGTCTGTAATTCACAGCTGTTACATAGTATAGCTGTTGTAACATAATGTCATATTTATATTTAAAATCAGAAGTCATTTCATGGGATCTCACCATTTATCTCCTCCCCCACTTTGTCACTATCCTTTCTTTTTCATTTATTTTAATGTGTTTTTCTGCTATTTCTCTACTTTTTATTTTGCATTTCTGTACAGTGGCTGCAAGGCAGTGCCAGTGGATCCATTATGTACCCCCAGTTCCCACCAGTTACTGAGACATGGCTCAAGGCCACTGACAGCACTCTGGTCGTGCAAGGATACAGTATCTTCCACATGTTCAGACCTCAAAATGAACATGAAAGAACCAAAGGTGGAGGTGCATCCATCTTTATTAAAACCAAATGCAATTAGACACTGGTCAAACAGCATGACTCTCTTAAACTACTCCATGTCCAACTAACTATTTGGAAAGTACATCATTGTTAGCTATAGATCCCCCAGCATGAACCAGGATAAGCACAACACCTACCTCGATTTAGTGGAATCCCTCACCATACAGCCCAACACCTTACTCATGGGAGATTTCAACTATCCTTCCATCGACTGGACACTCACCCAGAGGTTCTTGGACTTTGTTAACACAAATGCTCTGGAACAGATAGTCTGCACCCCCACTAGGGATTCTAATATTTTGGACATAGTAGTAACCAACATAGGGGCGTGTCACTGTACTTCCACATGCGTGATGCTTTCCCTGGTTAGGTCAGAACACAAATCAGTCTTGTTTGAAGTAACTACTAGAACTGACACCCTCACAGGAACAAAAATTATAAAACCTTCACCAAAGCAAACTACAGCTTACTAAGTGATGGTATAAAAAGCTTCATACCACCCACAGTCACAGACACCAATGATCACTATGCATAAGTGTATGCAAATGCCCTGTACAAACACTGGAATGACTGCATTAACTCTGCTGTACCAGACCAGATCAAAATGAGATCTTCTGTATAAACAAGCCACTGTGGTGGACTTCAAGTACAAACAGATTATATAACAAGAGGAAGTAACTGCTGTCCAAAAGCAAGAAGAATATCACTCTGCAGAGGAAGAGTTCCCTCCTAAGCCTAAACAGGAAAGTCAGAAATCTTGTAAAGTCTTCTAAAGCAAATTACAAAACTAAAATTGAATCCCTAGCTAAGGATAATAATAAGGCATTTTTTAACTATATCTGAAGTCTAGGAAACCAAACTGCAACTGATATACAAAGCACCTTCCACACACCAAGTTCCGAGAATAGCAAACAAATGCAGAAGGTGACACCACTGGAAACTAGTACCTCTGTTGTAAAAACCAAGAAATCTTCTTTTCTGTTTCGAAAATCTTCTTTAATCAAGGGTTAGCGCTTTCACGTAGTTGACACTACGCTTCTTCAGACATAATATAAACTGAACAGCACCACTCTTAAATACTAGTTTTGGCGCTAAAAACAAAACAATTTATCTATTACTCAATTAATTAAAAACATTAATCATGTCTTAAAGGTATCTAGTATCAAACACCATACATTAAAAATAAATACATCTTTGTCAGACATCTAAAACATATGAATTGATGCATATATTAAAGCGACTCTGTATTTTAACTAAAATTGACTAAATACATGCTTAAAATTGTTGCTGGAACTCATTTAAAGTTGAGCACGATGAAAAGCAGTAAACGCTCTGTGTTAAAAACATATTTTTTCTTTTTCTTTGTCGTGCATAATAGCGCTGAAATTGACAGCTCGAATACTGACAACTCTGACAGCTCTACTATGCAGCTTAACACAATCACGGAGCACTATAATAATTTTTCTATGTTGGAGATCTCCCACCTACGATCTCCCTGGTCCAAATAACAACAGTCAGTTTGTTCAATAAAGGTATATATTTTACGTTAAATGAGTCTGATAGACATGGCTTTTACAACAGAGGTACCAGTTTCCAGTGGTGTCGCCTTCTGCATTTGTTTGCTATATCTGAAGTCTAAAAGGGAATGCCCAGCTATGTGCTGAACTGGTTGTAGATGGGATCACTCATACTGCACCAGAAGATATCACCAACCTGCTAGCTGACAGATTCAAAGTGAACTTCAACCTCCTATCCCCACCTACCATATCCCAAAGTATACCTGACACCAGTCCTCTGCCTATTATCTCTAGAGAACAGGTAACCTCTCAGCTCACCAAGGCCAAAAAAACCTTAATGGGACCAAGTAATATCTCAAGTTGTTTACTAAACAATCTAAAACAAGACCTAACAAACTCACTTGGCATTCTCTTTAATCATAGTTTGAGAACTGGCTGTGTTCCTGTAGAATGGAGAACATCAACAGTAATCATCTTGCACAAAGGGGATGCATCAACTGACCCTGAGAACTACAGACACATAAGTCTAACCAGCCACATCTGCAAGGCCATGAAAAGAATTATCATGGACCTTATCAATAAGGACATAGGTGACCTCCCAACACTGGACCCAACCCAGTTTGCATTCATTAAGGGTAGAGCATGCTTATTAAACTGCTAGACTTCTTTGAAAATGTCACCAAAGCCATGGATAAAGGTAAGACCGTGCACACAGCCTATCTTAACCTTGCCAAGGGTTTTAACACAATTCATCACTCTGGTATCATTGAGAAACTCTCCCAGATAGGGAATAACCCTTACATTACTAGATAGTAGCCAACTGGCTCACCAACAGAACACACTCTGTCAGAATTGGTGACTCCACCTCTACCAGTAGACCCATCATCAGTGGAGTGCCACAGGGGTCTGTGCTGGACCCCTTGCTGTTTGGCATCTATTTCTCAGAAGTCCAGGCCAAAGTAGAATGTCATTGGCTCATCAAGTTCCATGATGATTGGAAACTGGGAGCAATCACTGAGTCCCCAGATAATCTCAACATATTACAAGAGGGTTAACACAAACAAAATATTGGTGCAA
This sequence comes from Protopterus annectens, assembly GCF_019279795.1. Lineage (NCBI taxonomy): Eukaryota > Metazoa > Chordata > Ceratodontiformes > Protopteridae > Protopterus > Protopterus annectens. Next base: position 124,091,667 of record NC_056729.1, read on the forward strand.
AAACCATGGTCTAAAACTAAATGCAAAAAAAAAGGCATTATTATTCCCTTTGCCAAAACAGAATTCCCTACAAATTACAATATTGATGGCATCCCTCCTTAATTCCAACCCAGTGCTGCATGACTTGGGAAAACAGTTTGATAGCAATCTGAACTTTGATCACCAAGGTTTAACAGTGGTAAGGAAAGCATTCTATGTAGTGGACCTCATAAGCAAGGGCATAGCATCAAGGTTGATGGATGTTATAACTCCATTGTACTCGACTGCCTACTAAGTGATGGTATAAAAACCACTAATAGAGTATAATGCAACCTTTTGCATGTACCTCATGACACACCTGCAGCACCTGGAGAAACCTCAGAGGTTTCTCACTAGGAAAATACAGGGACTACAAACCATGACCTATATGGACAGGCTGAAAACCCAGTCACTTCACTCTATATCTTATAGAGTGCTGAGAGGTGACTTGTGCCTGGCCTATAGGGCAATCCCAACCCTGCCCTAATGGAAATGTTACACATCCTCAAGTCAAATGACTCAAGAGTCACTCGCTCTAGGGATCTCAACCTAGCTTGTGACATTAACAGATTATGCTGGTGAGATAGATATGTTTCCCAGAGACTGCTGCTTCTCTGAAACAGAGTCCCTATTCACAAAATACAGAACTCCTCAATAACCCTATTCAAACACAAACTAGATAATTGTATGAGAGACTCCAAATTCACCCTTTGGGTGGCACTCATGTCCTTCATGGACAGTGGTAGCCGGTGTTGATCACAGACCCCCTTTGTTTATAAATTCACTCTGTGAACTACTCAAAAAAGAATAAATGGGGAAACGTGGGATTAACATGGCTAGGCTTGTAAAGGATCTAGGGCCACTAGCCTAGCAACTTCCTATGAACTTACAGACCTATAAAGAGACACCACCAATGACCCCCAGGACATTATCAGATAGAGTGTCTAGCTCATTGCCTTCGACAGATGAGGCTGATATGCCTCATTTTCCCAGCCACGGGCACAGTTGTTCCTCTCAGTGGCTCTGCCAAGGGTGAGTGCTTCTTATATCATTCACAGGCAGCTAGTAAAAGTGGTAAACAAGCTGGTAGGCAGCTGCAATGAAGCTTGCATTGGTCACCTGGAAAAACTCATGTTGTAGCTTACAAACTCATGTCTCTGCCTATAACTAGTTGAACCATCAAAGCAATGACCTGGTGGTGAAGGAACCCAAGGTGGTGTCTGACTTCTCATCTGGGATAACATGGGAATGATGGTATGGAGGATGATACCCATGTTATTTCCCATCCCACTATTCTCCTCCCCTTTTTGTCCTTCCTCTGCCCTCCCCTATTTTCATCCAGTTCTCCCCATCATCACTGTCTTCCCTTTGTCTGATATCTATAACTTCACTATCATCATTTCCCTCAGTGTCTGGGAACATACCTTGTCTGTTTTGTCTGTGTGATGTGTTTATGCATTAGCCCATGCAACCTACCCTTACCATATCCCCTTCTCTTACAGCCTTCATTGCATTTCCTTCATCAAAAAGAGAAAATGGGCTCTTGCCCCTAACTAAAACAAATAAATAAATAAATAAATAAATAAATATATTAAAACAATTACTCTTCCTTCCTCCCCCCTCTCCCATTCTGTTCACTTCTTACCAGCTTTCCTTATGTGCCTCCATCTGCTTGATATCCTCCTTTTTCATTCTGTCCTATACTCCCACTTTCAATCATCCAGCTCCTCAGAAATATTTATAAAGTGTGCAGAAGGCCCTTTGAGGGTGATAGCTGCTTATCTCATCTTTTCACATTCAACAGTCTACTTTCAGTATTTATGCTTGTCACAATACACAGCCGTTTCAGTGACCATCTTTTCATATCTGCAGACCCTGTTCAGACACAGGCAGGACTGTTAATTAGCAGCTGTTTGATTGAGTTTTTACATTATTAATTGAAAATGAGCTCTAAGCAGCCCTGGCACAGAAGTTAAACAGCAGCCATCTCACAGCCATTCCGGTGAGGATGTTGCTGAATCGCAGGTAAACTGTCCTCATAAAAGCAAAAAGTAAGTGTGAGGTGGTGTTACTGTTCATTACAGCCTTTTAATTTGAATAATGGTTTTACTGCAAGAATGTGTTTGCTGTAGTAACTGTTTAAAATTCCACTATTCTTAGTGTGATTCCTGTGATAGCAAGATAGAATGATTGAAAATGCAGAGTTTTATATATAATATATATATATATATATATATATATATATATATATATATATATGTGTATACATATGAAGATAGAGCTATAGATATATAAATATGTGTGAGATAAATATATCTATCTGTATATACGTGTGTGTGTGTGTGTGTGTGTGTGTGTGTGTGTGTGTGTGTGTGTGTGTGTGTGTGTGTATGTGTGTATACACATTTGTATCTACATCTATATCTATATACCTACTGCAAGAAAAAACAGCCAAGCTAGGGTCGTCATTGTATAATACCTTAAACCTCATGTAGTGGAGGCCCATGGGATATCTGCAAATGATCCCTGATGGACACAGCAGTGTTTCACCTACATGACTTCTGTAGTCTTTTGGGTACATTCAGGCCAATATACTCCATATGTAATGTTTGCAAGAACAAGTTAAAAATGAATGGTAAGAAATTCTGAACTGTATATGTGCTCTTCAATGAACTGCCTAACTCGCCTTATTCTGTAAACCTTATTTCTTCTTCATTTGTTCTATCACAGACATTTAGAAAACAATGAACTGCAAAATAACCAATTAATACCCTAATGTGCCACACTAAAGGTAATACTTTTTAAAGTGATTTGTCATTATTCTTGTCTTCATGGTTGGTTTATTGTTGTAATCCATCCTTCAGTAGTTTTGCCATAATTGTTTTAAGACTTGTGGTCAGTTCCCCCCTTTTTTGTGCTATTTTTCATTCTGTGATGCTCCCCCTCCATGTGATTCTTTGTGGAATGCCATGTGACCTTTGATGTTATGTAAGGCATTTCACTAAGACTGTCCCTGGGATTCATTAACAATCATGTAGGCGAAGTGTGTCACCTACATGATGTAAGCATATTAGTGCGATAAGCAGCAGATTAAATTGAATATGCATGCCGCTCATTGCATCTACAATATCTCCAAGCACCTCTTTGTGGCCAGCAATAATACGCCCAGCCAAAGAAAGGTGCATGAGCACAGAATGTAAATAAAGCACCTCGTATATAAGCAAAGCACAGATATGAGCATGTGCTGTTAGCCAGACATATAAAGGACAAGTACAGTAAAAGAATACAAAATGAAGGGAAATAAAATGGGGGAACTATATACAAATAAAAACTGTGTTGTACTGCATAATTACTTAATGTGGAAGGGGAAATGTGAAAAAAGCATACTGATATGCCACAGACAAATGTGATGAAGTCTAAGAAGCATTTATGGCTGATGAAAACAATAATGTCAGTAAAAGTACCACAGTTATGTACATAAATAAAAACAGCGATGCTAACAAAAGATGTGCTTAGGGGTATAAAGCTGCAGTATAACAAAGAGGATTGAAAATGTGATGTACATGTTAATTAAATGTTGAGATAACAGCAAAGACAGAAGATATGTCATGGTATGGATGCATGGACTGTAGTTATTGCATATGATATGTGTATACAGGGAATGTATGTATGTAAGCCAACAACACTTCTGTATTCTTCACCTCAGCATGTATACACAAGACCAAATGGACCTTACAGCTGTAATATCCGGTACATCAGAAAGGGTAACATTTTTGCAATAAAATGACAGTAGTACTCATTGAAAAGGGGTGTATCACTTATAAACATGTAATAGACAAGCAAGTGATGTATAATCATCTAAATGTTAAATGGTAATATAATAACACACAACATACATAAGTGACAAATGCCAACAAAGATCTGATGGCATGTCATAAGTTCAGGTTTTCCATTGCTGATTTGCAAACATCTCAGACATTGTTATACTGGACATGATCACATGGAATTACAGGGAATAGTAACATACGAGCAAATCAACAGCACCAGCACACTAGAATGTGTCATAACAGAGGATTAATCACCGTATTTAATGGTCTGGCACCATGCCATACAGTAAGAAATGTTTATTTAATCCCTCATTTGCCATTAAGCTGAGTAGTAAGATGAAAATAATCGTATTAAAAAAGAAATGTAAACACACAATATAGAGCATAAGTGTCTTGGGAATAGATAATGCATGTGAACAATGAATGAATAACCTAATAAACATTCACATCATATCATTTTTGAACAAATGTCAGGACAGATAACAGAGAGATTTATAACAATCATGAGCACCATAGAAATACACATCAGTCATGTCATGAAAAACACCCTTGAAGGGTTCACAGCACTTTCATATCATAAGATGCCGTGGATGACCTACATTGTAGGACAAGGTGTAAAAAAGGTGGCCCTGTGAGTGTACCATCACAATCTCCAGTGTGTAAGCCACTATTGTCCATCAAATTTGTCTGACAGATAGAAGTTATCAGATTCAAACCCTTGCTTATTATACAAGGCTCTCTCCTGACTTCTGTATTAACAGCATGTGCCACAGCAGATAGCAATGAAAGCTGTCATAGATAACTGAATTATGTGCATTAAGAAAGGAGTTACAGATATAATATGAACAATTGTTTTTACATACATACATACATACAAATATTTCAAGCACTGGCATTAATGCCCTTCTAGCCTTGCCAATATACCAAAACACTTGATCCCATAATAAGTGTCCAGGCTGTTCTTAAAAATATCTAAACTACTACTTGCTTTAATGCAGTTTGGTAGCCTGTTCCATGCATCAGTAGCTCTCTCAGAGAAACAGTTAGTACACTTCTCATTCTTATAGAATCTTCTACATAGGTTGTCTGGTGATTCTCTGTACCTTTTGATAACCCCAAACATTCCCTGAGGTAGTTGTCCCTAAATGCCCTCTATATCTGAATAGGATCTCCTCTTAGATATCTATAAGAAACAATGTACAAGTTTAGATATTTTAGTCTTTCATAATACACTTACATTTTCATGTCCATGGATGCACTTGGCATATTTCTGTTGTACTCTTTCCAGTTTACTCATGCTTGATTTCTTATAAGGTTTCCATATTGTTATTCCATACTCATGTTTGGGTCTAATGTAACTAACAAACATTTACGTAATAATTTCTGCTTTCTTGGGCTTTATAAATGTATCTATACAACCTATATTTCTATAATTATCATTAACCAATCGGTTGATTTGAACAGAAAAACTCAAAGCTGAATCTACCCATATACCCAGGACCTTAAATGAGTCTACAGTTTCAGTCACTGTATGCTATATTAAATATTCACCTTACAGTTTATGTCTCCCAAATCTCATATGCTTAGTTTTTGATGTATTTATCAGCATATTATTTTCCTGTGCCCAAATGGTCAATTTAATCAAGTTCTTTTGCTGACCTGCCTTATCTGTAACACATGTAATCAGTTTACCCAATTTCAGGTCACCTCATAGACTGTAGAACACCTCAGATAAAAAAGTTAGGTCTGAAAGATACAATCTAAATAGGTAAGGGCCTAGGACAGAGCCCTGTGGGACACCCTGATTGTAACCAAGAATTTCACCTGAACAATTGCTGTATGATACTTGCTATGTCCTGTTTATATGGCATGCAGCTATCCATCTTATCAAGAGTACATCAATACCTAGTTGTTCTAATTTATTGATCAGTGTTTTGTGTATGACCCTGTAAAATGCTAAAGTTAAATCTATATAAATTACATCACAGCAGTTTTTCATTCATAGCTGTTATTACATTGTCATAGAACATCATGTTACTGGTGGTAATAGAACTATTTTCAACATATGCATGCTGATATATGGTTTAAAGTCCTAACCTTTCCATTTCTAACAATAATTTATTCAATATTACCTTCTCCGTTATTTTTCCACAACATGAAAGTAGACATAATGGTCAATATGACTCTGGGTTTATCCTTCTACCTTTTCCCTAAAATACAGGTTTAATAAGTGCATGTCTGCAATATTGAAAAATCTCCCCATATTTATATGACCTAGTGAATAACAAATATAATGGTACCATAAGTTCTTGCTGAAATTTTCAGGTCATTACTTCTAATTCCGTCTCCTCCCTGTGCTTTGTTTAGATCCAGTTTGTGCAGTTATTTTCAATATAATCTAATTTGATTCCAGTATCTGAGGTTACCTGGATGTCACTAAGACAACTTATCATCCCCTTTGAGGAGACAAACTGTTTTGCATAAGATTTTTCAAATATATTTATACTTTGTTGTGTCTGAGAATAAATTTTAGAATCTGTGCAGTTTATCAATTTGTATATCTTTACTCCTTCCATATCTTATGTATCTATAAAAAGTTTCCTATTATGCTAAATAATTTTATATAAATTTTCTTCAATTTTTTCCTGATCTTGTCTCATAACTATGCTTAATTTGTTTGTCCAGCTTGTTTGTTTCAGTTTTCAAAGTTGTAGTTCAACCTCTATTCCATTTCTTATATTTTTTTGTCTCTCATCTTAATCAGGTATCTTATTCTTATGGAAGTATATCCCCCTGACATTGTATGCTTAGATCCTGATGTGTAACTTTTTATTTTTATTTTTTGTAGTCAAACAATTCTTTTTCAAAACTTTCCCCATTCCATCTGAGTTTTTTCTACTGAACACATCTCTCCAGTTAGTTTTGCATAGTAACTGTTTTGCTTCCATATAATCTGCAACAAATATTCTGTGCATTGGTTTAGATTTCAGTTTGGCAAAATTATCTACTAACAAATAAGCCTTTATAACCCCATGATCACTGCGCATCAATGGTGGTAAAACTTCACTTGAAGTAAGGAACATAAACAATGTCTAGTATTTAGTCAGAATACTGGAAATGAGGAACACGTGTTGCTATCCATACAAAACTGAGCAGTGTAATATCAATGCTTCTTTACCAAGGAAGCTGTTGCCATCATGTAGTTCACACAATGTCCCAGAATAAAACCATAGTCTATCTGTGTAGGTATGCTATTTAAGCCAGTACTCAGTGCAGAGGAATAGTCACAGCATAACATGCCCCAAATAACCATTTCACTGCAATGCAAGCACAGCCTGTGATGATATATCATTATCCAATATAAAAATGGATAACACCCCCTAAAGGGCCCATATCTTTACAAGAAGAATGCAGAGTCCCTGTAATCACAACTACACAGGTAAAAGCAGCACTCTCTAAAGAAAAAAAACACAGCATCCATGGGACCGGACAACATCCCAGGCTGCATTTTACACATACTTCAGAACGAACTAGTTCCCCACCTAAGCATCATGTTCAATCATAGCCTCACATTAGGCTTTGTGCCCACTGAATGGCACACAGCAACTGTTATCCCAATCCAGAAAAGGGGAGCCACCACTGATCCTGGGAACTATCGCCTATTAGCCTGATGAGCCTGGTCTGCAAGGCCATGGAACATATCATCATGGAATTCATAAACAAAGGCATTGGTAACCTCCAAACTCTGGACCCCACCCAATTCAGGTTTTTGAAAGGCAGATCATGCCTCCTGAACCTGGTTGACTTCTTTGAGGCAGCCACCAAAGCCGTAGATGAGGGTAAGGTGGTTCACACAGCCTATGCTGACCTCGCCAAGGCTTTCAACACCATTCCCCATTCTGGAATTATAGCTAAACTCACTAAAGTAGGTATAAATCCCTATGTCACAAGATGGGTTGCCAACTGGCTCACTGACAGAACCCACACTGTAAAAGTTACAGACTCCAAATCTGACTTCAAACCAGTGACACGTGGAGTACCACAGGGATCAGTCCTGGGATCTATCCTGTTTGGTATCTACTTCTCTGAAGTACAGGCTAACACTGAAGGCCTCTGACTAACGAAGTTCACAGATGTCTGCAAACTAGGAGTTATAGTCGAGTCCCCAAATGATGTGGACATCGTACAGAAGGGCTTCACTGAGACGGATGTCTAGTTTCAGAGTCTTGTCCTTAAGCTCAATGCCAAAAAGTGTATTGTTATCCCCTTTGGTAAAAACTCTGTACCCATGAACTACCATATAGGTGGCAGTCTTCTTAACACTGAATGTGTAATAAAAGACCTTGGGACCCAGGTGGACAGTAGTCTCTCCTTTGATAATCACATTGCCACAGTAGTCAGGAAATCCTTCTACGTGGCACACCTCATCACAAAAGGATTCTCATCCAGGAAAAAAGAGGTCATTGTTCCCCTCTACTCAACACTCATTAGACCCATTATGGAGTACAATGCCTCTTTTGGAATGTACCTCACAAGACATCTGCAGCAGGTGGAAAGGCCACAGAAGAACCTCACAAAGAGGATTACTGGCCTCAAACAGATGCCCTACACTGACCATCTCAAAAACCTTCAGCTTTACTCTGTAGCATATCGCCTACTTTGAGGTGATCTCTGCCTATCATATAAAGCTATGTCAAACCCAGAGGTGTTGGACATGCTACACCTAAAGAAATCCCAGTCCCCCCAAGCTACATGCTCTAGGGACCTAAACCTTGTCACCACAATAAACAGGACTTGCTGGAAGGATAGATTCCTGTCCCAGAGATATCCCATACTCTGGAACAAGCTACCCATCTATGTCAAGCAAAGTTCCTCATTAACACTCTTCAAGAAAAATCTTGATGAGTGGATGGGAAATAGGAAATACACCACAGGGTCACTTCTGTGGCTCTGCTCGGCAGGGGCGCAGGAAATTAACTTTGTTGGGTTGGCGTAAGCCAGGGAACTTTGTTGGCTAGGCTTACTTAGGCCCTTGGGCCGATAGCCTAGTACCTACCTATGAACCTATGAACTGAATACAATGCTGTTTACATGTCAATGCATCCATATAAGGTTGCCCTTTTAAGAACTGAATGGCAATCTATGTGACAGTACCAACTAATGATATGGATCAACCAAAAGCTCCACAATGGAAGTCTTAACACAACTGTAACACTGTACTTATGCTACCTTATTACATCATATTAATGTGTTATAAACAATTTCTGAGATAAAAGGGATGGTGGGGGCCTGTCCCATAGTAAATGGATACATTGCAAATGCAATGGATATCATTCATGCATTACAGTATAACGCTACACAATGCTAACACTCATTGTACACATATGTTGAACATATGACCACTTGACAACAGAAAATACATGATAGTGTACAGGATGAATGCACCAAAGTAGAAGTGACATTACAATTGTGAGATATGCCAGTATATGGAAACATTGCATCATGTCATTGCTGCAGGGGATATGTGTGCCTGTATTTTGCTGTACTAAGTCAACAACATGCAGAATATTGTCTGATTCCCTCATGCTAGAGGGTAATGCTTCTTATATATATTATACAATGAAAATGCAATCACATGTCATCATTTCTCTTACTATAAGTATTGCTATTTAGCAAATTATCATAGTTTTTTGGAAGAGGGATCAACATCTATATGTGTACACAGCAAATGTGGTTGACAACAGTGTTATCAACATGGACAGTCACAATAATACTGACAGAACATAGTCTGAGCACTAATGGCTGGACGTGAAATAACTACCCAAGATCACAAGGTAAAGATTAGTGCCTAAATCACAAGCGCCACATGACATTTTGAGGTACAGCTGAGATAGTGCACATTTAAATGGATGACATTATCACTGTTTATAAGTTGGATATTTATGCTGAGAAGTGTATAAAGTGCACAGTAACACTGCACAGCTACACATCATATATGTATTTGAAGATTACTAAATGTAGTATGAAAGTGAATGGCAGAGCTGGCCTAAAATAACCAACATATGTAGTTAGACAATGTACAAAGAACGGTATCAGAGTCATATAAGACAGGAGAATTCACACACTAAATGTGAGGTAATGCAGTTATGGTAGCATTATGCAATCTTTCTGTGGCCAAAAAGTGATTTTCCCTGTGTAACAGTGAACCATTGTAAATCCAGCTCATAAGTAAACGTATACATAAAGGTGGTTGTGAGCTGGCCAATGGAATATGGCAGTAAGACCAGTCATACTATTTAAGCAATGATAGACTCAAACCACCTACCTATCCACTTACACCATTTATACAATCTGGGGTTGTAAATGATGCCACTGCAAACACGTGTAAAGCAATGTTGAATGATTTGCAGTCAAACACACATTTCTAGAAGTTAATCACTGCTGTATTTGAACCTCCTACACATCTACATCCTAGAGAATAGTGTAAGAAATACAAGCACCATACCAGAAGTCTGACATTTAAAATGCAACAGTTCACTTTAGAAAGAATGACCTCATCAGTGTGTTGCACCAGGGGTGTAGGCAGAAAATATAATTTTGTAATCATGTGCTCTTATTACTGCCCCTCAAAATACATGTCATTTGAAAAATGGAAACATCCACCAACCAATTAACAAATATTTGCATAACCTTCCCTCTAAAAACAATAAATGGATATTTTTCAGTCCATGAGACTCTTATTAGAAGCATTAATTTATACAATTGTGGCCAGAGTATGGACTAAAAAAGCCATGTTTTCTTTAAGTAATGTATAGAAAACAGTATAGTAAAAACAGAATGCCTAGATACACCCTTGTGTTGCAAAGAAGTTGTGGTTGTGACAGGTGGGATGAAGTGATGGTGGAGTCATATAGTACTTTAAAACAACTATCCTGAGTAGAAGTTGATTGAGCACATGCTCACTTCACTGTAAACAACCCCAATTACACTATTTCCCCATGTTGAGCAATGAAACTCCTACCTATTTAGTTAAACAATGTAGAAAGCACTGTATTATTCAGGAGCACCAGAGGAAAAGCCTGATTGTTAAGGGAAGAGAGTGCACTTTTCTCTGGAAGACATCATGTGATTCATAGATACTGGTTCAGTAAAAAGTGAGATAAAGGATCTGTGTGCACACTTAAATGCATTCTTTTCAGGGAAAGTCGATTCAACATCTAGCATTACACATACAAGCATACAGTTCCTGTGTTGAGTGTCAAACCTATTTATCTAGTTATACAGTGTAAACTGCATTGTATTAGTCACAATCATCACAGGAGAAGTCTGACTCATAAGGGAAGAAAGTGCACTTTTGTCAGGATGACCTTACCAGTGTATTTCAGTAAAATGTGGGATAAGGGAGCTGTGTGAACAGTTAAATGTATTCTTCTCAGGGGAAGTGGATATAGTAAAAACAAGTGTTACACACAGTCTCACACACACACACACACACACACACACACACACACACACACACACACACACACACACACACATATAAGTTGTCATTGTTGATAACAATTAGCAAGGACAGATGATATATTACAGGCTGAATATATAGACTGCAGTTATTGCATATGAAATATATATATATATATATATATATCTATGGGATCCGTACTGATCCCCGAAGACAAAATCACGAAACTAATTTCAGTTTGCCATACTTGCACGAAAGTGCTTTTCACCGAAGAAGCACTTTCGCGTAAGTATGCCTGTTTGCGAGACCGCACTATGCTGTGGATAACAGAATATTCCCTTTTCCTCACTGTAGTGTGGTCTCAGAGTGAGAATATTAAAGTAGGGGGGATGTGAGGGGTGCAGGGGAGAAAAGCGCCCCTGCATAAACGTAGATTTCTTTCTTTTTTTTTTTAACATATATTAACGAATGTGCTATTTCGGTGAAAGCGTTTTCATTAATATATGTTCGGTGATTATAGATTTGGGACTTTGCACATTCGTGCATAAGTCCTAGATCCATATATATATATATATATATATATATATATATATATATATATATATATATATATATATAGGGAATTTATGTATGCAAGTTGACACCATGACTTTATTTGTCACCTCAGCATGTATACACAAGACCAAATGGACCTTACAGCTGTAATGTCAGGTACATAAGAAAGGGACATGTCTCTGCAAATAAATGACAGTGCCACCCATAGGAAAGGGCTTTATCACCTACAAACATGTAATAGACAACAAGTGTTGTATTGTCATGTAAATGCTAAATGGTGATCTAATAACACAAGACAAGCAGAAGTAACAAACAACAGCACAGTTTGGATGACATGTCATGAATTCAGATTTTCCACTGGTGAATTACAAACTTCTCAGACATCATTATACTGGGCATGCTCACATGGAATTACAGGGAAGAGTAACATAACAACCAATCAACAGTACCGACATGATAGAAAATGTCATAAAAGATGACTGATCCTGATCACAGTTTCGGATGGTCTGCCAGCATGCCATACAGTAAGAAATGTTTTGCAAATCCCTCATCTGCCAGTAAGTTGTGCAGTGTGATGAAAACAATTGCTTTAATAAAGAAATGTCTGGATGTAGACATACTGTACAGGGCATAACTATCATGGGAGTAGATAACGCACATGAGCAATGTATGACATAATAAACCTGTGCATCATGTCATTTTTGAACACATGCCAGGACAGATATCAGAATGATGCTTAATAATCATGGGCACCACATAAGTGATGTCATGAAGAACACTCTTGAAGGGGTTTCAGCACTTTTATATCATAAGTTGTATAGATGGCTTACCTTGTAGCACAAGGACTGAAAAAAGGTGGCCATATGAGTGCACCATAACTATCATCTGTGTGTAAGCAACTGTGTTACCAGATTCATAACCCTGCCTGTTATACAAGGATCTTTCTAGACCACTGTATTGACTGCATGTGCCATAATAGATAGCAATGGAAGCTGTCACAAATAACTGACTTGAATACATTCATTAAGAAAGGAGTTACAAATATAATATGAACAATAATATTTAGTCAGATTGTTAGAAATGTGCAACACATGTTATTGTCCACACAATACTGAGCAGTACATTCTCAATGGTTCCTTGACAAGGAAGCTGTTGCCATCATGAAGTATATGCACTGTCCCAGAATTGAACCACAGTCTATCTGTGTAGGTATGTAATATAATGCAGTACTCATACATGTGCCACAAGAGCAGTCGCAGCATGACATGCCCCAAATAACCATTTCAATGTCATGCAGTCACAACCTGTGATGATATATCATTGTCCAACATAACAATGGATAACAGGAACTAGATATAATGGTGTTTATGTAACATTAGTGCATTTATATAAGATTGATCTTATAGGAATTGAACAGCAAGCAATGTGACTCTACCGGCTAATGAGTGTAAATCTAAACACCAGTGTAACACTCTACCTATGCTACCATTTTACATTAGATGTGCATGTTGTAACCAATCTCTTAGATGAAAGGGATGGTGGAGGCCTCACCCACTATAAACTGACACATAACTGTGGTGGATGCAGTTCATGCATTACAGTATAAGGCCCAACAATGCTAACAGGCACTGAATGTAGATGCTGAACACATGAGCATTTAGCAACAGAAAATACATGATATTGTACAGATGAATGCACCACAGTAGATGTGTTACTACAATTGTGAAATATGTTGGTATGTGAAGGCATTGCATCATGCTATTGTTGCAAGGGATATGTGTGCCTGTAATTGCTGCACTAAGTCAACAACATACAAAATGCCATTTTATTCCCTTGTGCTAGAGGATAACACTTTCTACATATCTAGAGAGAACTGTATTAGTTGCAAGTACGACATGATATGTATGATTGTTAAGGGTAGAGAGTGCACTTTTGTCAGGATGACTTCATCAGTGTATTTCACAGAGAATGTTTCATAAAATGTGGTATAAGAGAGCTGTGTGAACAGTTAAATGTATCCTTCTCAGGGGAAGTGGATATAGCAACATGTGTTACAGTCACCCCCCTCCCACACACACACACACATATAAGTTTTCTATGTTGAGCATTGAAACTACTCCATATCTAGTTACACAATCTAAAAAGCGCTTTATTAGTCATGAGCACCATAGAAGTCCAAATCTTAGGAGTAAAAAAACAGCACTATCATCAGGATGACCTCATCAGTGTGCTTAATAGAGGATACTTCAGTAAAATGGGGGATAAGGTAACCGTGTGAACAGTGGATACAGCACCGTTACACACACACTGTCTGTCTCACACACACACACACACACACACACGCACACACATGCACACACATGTACACACACACACACACACACACACACACACACACACACACACACACTAACACATGCAAGTTTCCCATGTTGGTCAGCAAACCTCTTACCTATCTAGTCACACAATCTGGGGAGCACAGTATCGTCTGCAAACACTATTACAGAAGGTTGACATTAACACTGTCAAACAGGACATTTGAACAGTGCATCATAGGTTGTGCAACAAATGCATACATGGGCATAGGACAATGTAACATCTCTTATAATTATCACATGTAATGACAGACATATTTCTGTCCAGCAGTTTAGATACTGTCTGTTATGTACATCATGTTACTGTGAGGTACATTGATATGTTTCTTATTATGGAATGACATAGACAGTCACTGTTTTACATAACTGGATTATCAATCAAGCTTTCCTACAACTTAATGTCAGGATGATTGCACCTTTGTATTGTCTCTTGCTTGTACTATGTGCATTGCTAAGACACACATGCAAGTCATACATAGGACAGTGCACTGCAAACTAACAGTGATGGATTATGTGAGAACAGGTTAACCCAACATGTAACACTGTTGCAACTGTAAACACTGTTTACCAGACATATATTAAACAACTGAACTAATTGAGTCAATATCATTCAGAAACCAAGATCACCTGTTGACAAACGTAATAAAGAATGCTGTGCAGCCTAAAACATATTTGATTGTTTTCACTCTTTGATCACAGCGCTGCCAAGCTGAATCACACTGCTCATGTCAAAGTGTTAGTTGGTACATAATAATATCTTCAAGTTTTGAACTTAGAATGTGAATTAGCAGTTGTCTGTGTTGCTCTTCACTGACTTTCAACCAAAGATCTGTACAAGATAGGCTTCACCACAGGAAGTAGGTACATTAATATAGCAGCAGGATAATGATCTGTTAAGTAAAGGTGCAGCCAACACTTGCATCCACTGGAGTTGGACAACACAGAAACCTTTTTCCATCCATTTGTATTCAAACCTTTACATCATTGCAAGAAAAACATTTATACTGGAGTATTATCCAAGCATACCATGTATGAAGTCATATTTCTGATTGTTAACATTTGACACCACATTTCTGCAATCATGAATGCATGTATTCATGTTCATTACCCTATGGACCACTGTAGTCTGTACATCCAACTCTTCACCTTGTTGAAAAGGACATTAAAGTGATCAAGCATAGGTTAGTGTAGTGTTGTAAAGTGAGAGAGTAAAATCACAATAATTTTTCATAAGCTGTGTACCTCTATTTAGCCGCAGTTGCATTTGTTGCTCAGTGCCAGACGTGCAAATGCAGACATGGAAGACTAATGACATAGAAGGGAAATGGTGCATAAACTGAAGGACAAGGAGGCGGGACAAAGTAGATTATAACAGAAGGATAATGATGACTCATAATGTCTAGACAACAGGTACACATAAAATAGTGTAACAAAAACAGTCAGTAACACTTAGCTAATGCCTGTATTAGAACCCTTGATATTAGTGAAAAATCTTTCTATACATGTGAGCATTAGCTCATCATGCCACAAATGTTTTACTACTTTACAGCATTAAGATAACACAGTTGAAGCACATTGACAATTTACTGAAGCAGAAGGGGAGAACAGATAGGAAAAGAGAGAGATGCAGACAGGAAAAGCAACAATATGTTTTGTAGGACATGAAGGAACATCTGTATTGTGTATTGTTCTTAAGTTATTAAATAATCATTAATCTGTCATGCTCTGTACAATAAAGTGCTTGCTATAGATACAAATAAGGGGTAAGAGAGTGCAATAAACAAAAATACATAACATGGATAAGGTTGACTTAAGTCTCCCTGTTGGGGCTGCAATGCTCCTCCAAATGAAGTCTAGCTGTACTATTCAAATAGTATGCTAAGGAAATATTGTATATGGAAAAAAATACAGATATTTGGTTTTAAATATATGATAGAAATATGAAATGTCATGAATTAATAAATTGACCTACAGCTGTAATCGAACCCATGATACTATGCAAAAACATTAGGCTACAAGAGGATAATTACCTCAACACACACATAGGAACTCCTACTTTATTACATCCATCAGCCTAGGCTCTGTTACATTAACTGTTCCACAGTACTAACTTTTGTCTGCCTTTACTCTGTATTCTCATAGTGCAGCAGATATAAGCACACTTGATGAAATGAAAGCAGCCCACTGCAGACTTAACTGAAATCTTCAACTTTTGCAATAAGAAGTTAAACAGCATTCACTGGCAAGCAGCATTGCTGCGCTATACGAAACTGCACAAATGCTAAGGACATAAACTGAAGGCTTTTCCATAGGGCACTTCTAGCCATATGTGTTGTGTGAATCTATTTTTGACCAGATTACACATGTGAAAAAGGGGTGGATAGAATAGTGGTGAAAATGGAGTCGGCAAGAAGAGGGTAGGACACAGTTGAAAGAATACAGGAATTTGCAGAATGGTCATGGGAGAGCACCATATCAAGCTACTTCTTCACAATGTAAATGTACAATTGTACTCACAATTTCAAGACTTTGCAGTCACCACACCAATTGGATCAAATTGGTTGTGTCATTATGACACATAGCCAGTAGAAATGAGAGCTATGTATGTAATGTTTTGTGGACAGGAGCCCAATTTTTATAGGGTGAGTGAGAGGAATGTTGGGAAAGGTGTTTAGGAATGAGAGGGACAGGTAGGTAGGGTAGGTTAGGAAGAATCCACAGACATACAGGACATACAAGACAGATGGTAATGGAGATAAAAGGTTGGGGACACCATGATTGGGGATAGGTAGCAGACATCAGAGTTGCACCCATGTCCATCTTGAGAACAATAAAAATCTACTTCTCATCACCAGAACAGTCATCAACGTCTCTTGGAGTAGCTCCCTGTGTCAGGGTCAGATGTGGCATCATCTTAGCAGTACAATGCAGGAACGTTTCAAGCATCAACAAAATGAGGGTCCTTCAGGTTAAAATCCACCATTGTTTGTAAAATCCACATAAACAAACAACAATATTGAGCTCTTTTGTCCTTAAGAAATGGGACTTTATCTTCATTATATCCTCCACCAGCCCTGTCTGTTCCTGCCAGATGACAAAATTACCACCTTCACTACCACTGCTCCTGGAGGGTACCACTGCATCAGCAGCCAGGCAGAACTACATGGTGCAGTTGCAGCAAGTAGGGCAGGGTTTATAGAGGCAACAATGACATGTGCTGTCCATCTTGGCTGCAATCTGTGGAGGTATGGTGGGTCAGTGCATCTCTCAGTTCTGTTAATCGTTCATTTTTCAGCAAGTTATGTGAACACCAGATTGTTATTAAATTATAACTTCCTACCAGAAAAATATTAAAAACAGAGAGAGAGAAATGGTGGGGAGAAAGACAAACGAGCTAAATAAATACATAGCATGTTACAATACTGTATTTTTCAATACACTTTGTTCGGCAACAAATAAAGAATTATTATAATTTCCTATTGTACACCTTTCCCATATGCATATATGATTAAACAGTATTTCTGTGTCATAAAATAAACAAATTTCACTGCTGTGATATATCAAAGGACAGCCTTTATTTCCCTCCGATGGAAATGAAATATGCATTCTAGTTTAATAATTGCAATTCCCATACTTTACTTTTTCCTGGCATATTATTGCTGCTAGTATTTTGTCAATATCTATCCAGTAAAAACAATTAATTGCTGCTTCTGGGTACTGAACCCACACACAGTTAACTTGGTGTTCTCATTGCCTAATGCAAGCAGTGAGAGTTATTAGGGAAGGCATACATGTGCTCATGGTGCTAGTGCTTGAAGGAATGAAAATGAATTTCTGGTTTGAATTTTGAATTGAGTCATACTCACTGTATGCCTCTCTTAATGTCTATTGATACATATCACAGTTTGCAGCTATCTTCTCTGCAGCTGTACATTACAAAAAAGTCATAAATTAAGCCCCCATTGGCTTAGGAGGTCCTGCTTGAGCTTCTAAAGGTCACTATAGTGTTGACAACATAGTTCCCCAGAATATGGAATGCATATTGCATTTGGGACAACTTTGTTAAATTATTCCAAGCCTTAGCCTTATACTGAGACCCAATATCATCCCAAAACAAACAATGTGGTCACCATAGCCAACTTAAAAATAAAAAATGTTAATCAAAAACAAAAGAAATACAAAAGATGAGCACTTTCAGGCAAAAGTCCTTCTTCAGATCTTAAATGCACACAGCAAAGCAGCACTTAAAAGCACTAAGGAAACCACAAGACACAGAGGATCAACCAATGAGCACATAGTATCAATTAAACAATCCCCTTGCTCTGAGTGCTGGCTTTAAAGAAACAGTGCTGTTTAAACCAGGCAAACTATTAGCTCCCAACTTAACAATCTATTTCATCTCAACAAACTCAGTGCTCTGCCAAATGTCTCCACCTCTCTTATTTCTTGCAATCAGTTGCATTACCATTAACTTAAAACTATGTCCTGGAAAATCCTTTATTTGTCTTGCAAGTGCATTGGTTGTATTCTGTAGTCTAATGTCACTAAGGTATTTCAAAACTCAATCCTTCAACAACATATTGGTTTTGCCTACATAAAAACAAGAACACCCATCACATAAAGCAAGGTATACCAAGTCCTTGCTTCTGCAATTTGCACTTAACCTAAAATCAAAAACGTGTCCAGATTATGGCTGGTAAAATAAAAATTCAGGAAAAAATGCACACACAAACCTTGCACAACCTACAAGGAAAAGTACCAAACTTACTGGTCACAGAGGCAGAGCTGGCTCTAGTACACAAATCTCTGTAATACAACTGCCTCCTAAGGCAAAGAGTATTCCTGAAGTTAAAGCACGTAGAAAGACCAACAACTCTAGATATGTTTGCATCAAGCCTTAAAATGGACCAATTTTTTCCAAATAAATGTTAACAATCCTGGTATCACCTGAATATGTCAGAGTCATATGGGTGGTATTTAATGGGTGACAGGGACACTTCAGTGGAAAATCAGCCTTTTTCAAAAGATAGGGGACCCCACTAGTGGAATGGAGGGTCAAGCTTTCATGCAAATGTTTCTCAACCTCTTAAATTTTGTAATCCATATCCACAAAATCAGTCACCAAATTCTTAGTGGCTGTTCTAAACTTTACATCATTCATGTGTAACCTTGAGGTTCTTATAAACTGAATCTTCATCACTGAACAATAAATGTGTGCTGGATGCATAATAGAATGGTGCAACAAAGTGTTCTTCCAACACTTTTTTCTAAACAACTCTGTACCAACACTACCGTCTTCATATATCACAAGATGTACATCCAAAAAATCTATACTGTCACTTAAGTGCACACTGGTAAACATAAGAAACAGTGGAGCTGTTCAAGAACTCAATGAAACTATTCAGTTCCAAAATGGTCCCATTCTGTAAAATAAAAACATCATCCATGAAATGTTTAAAGTAAACTAAATGCCGGATAAAATTTGTAGAGAACACAAACTCCTTCTCCCTTCCTGCCCTAAATTCTGGATAAAATTATCGTTAGAAAACACAAACTCCTCCTCTCATTCAGCCAGCACCAAGTTTGCATAACTGTTAGCACAGGGGGTCCCAATGGCCACCCAAACTCTCTGAAAAAAGAACTCATTACCAAAAAAAAAGACATTATTCTTAAGAATAAGGTCAAGAAGAGAGCAAACCAACTCAGTCTGGCAAGTGGGCCAATCACTTCTCTTAGTGAGATATATTCTAAACCTCTCAATCCCAACATCATTAGGAATGAAGATAAATAAAGTACAAACATCAAGCATAACCATAAGGCAGCCCCTGGCATCACCAACAACCTCCAGTCATTGAGAAAAAGAGTATAGAAAATCCTCTGTATCCTTAAAGACACCACCTACAGCATCAACCACAGATCTAATGGTATTTTCAACATAAACAGACAATGTCTCTATGACCCAACTGCATTCCGCAACTACAGGGTAAATAAGTGTGTCGATCAAACTCTTGTGGATCTTAGGTAAACCATGAATGACTGGTATAATAGGCAAATTAATTATGAAATATTCATATAAGTCACTCGGTATAATACCAGACAAATGGAGATTACACAAGCATGTCCTGGCATGTCTTGTTAGTCTCTGCACATTAAAATATGTAACCCTTTTGTAAGTAGATTGATCATCAAGCATCACTCTCATGGCACCAATATATGCAGATTTAACAAGCACCACAATAGCCCCACCTTTATCAGCAGGTCGTAAATACAAGTCAGGATGAGACCTAAGTTCAGAAAGGGCAAGTCTTTCATCGTGTGTCATATTGATAAATGGATGTGTTTGTCCATTCTCAAATGCCTCCCATAAATCATTCTCACAAACATTCAAGAATGTCTCAAGGTGTGGAAGCAAAGATGGAGCAAAGGTACTAGGTTTTCCAAAAGCAATTTTATCTTGAGTGCCGGTATCCAAAAATAGAGTCTTGAGCATGATGTTACGTACAAATAAACTCAAGTCAATGATAGAGTCACTAACATCACACTTCCTGGCAAAAATAAATGAAGAGACCCAGTCAATGTAACAGAAGAGAGATTAAACACTAAAGACTTCTCACTTATTTCTTCTTGTTCTTTGAAACTGGCAAAATTAGGAGGTGCACTACCCAGCAGGATAAAAGCACTTTCATCAAACTAAACAAACAACTCAGAGGACAAATAAAGTCTACCAAAGCCAAATATGAGGTAAGTTTGGCCTCCGAGGTCAAGGACAACCGTAAAACATTCTTTAGCTGTGTCCACAGCCTCAAAGGCAATACACAACTGTGTGCAGAGCTCATTCTTAATTAAGCCACCTATACTGAGCCAGAAGATATAGCAAACCTCCAGGCTGATAAATGCACCTCCAACTTTACCACTCTCTTCCCCTCAACCTTGCCTCAGGAAAAATCATCAAATATAACTCCCCCTACTATCACTAGGGAACAGGTCCTTAATGCTCTCACTAAGACCAAGAACACTGCATCAATGGGCCCAGACAGTATTCTAGGATGACTTCTAAATAGCATGAAACATGACCTATCAGGGCCTCTGGAATTACTATTTAACTGTAGCCTCCAAAGAGACTTCATGCCCCATGAATGGAGAAAGGCAGCAATCATCCCTCTGCACAAGGGCGGATCATCTGCAGACCCTGGTATCTACAGACCCATAAGTCTCACTAGTCTTATATGTAAAGTCATGGAAATAATTATCATGGAAATGACCAACAGAGATATAGTAAACCTCCAGCCACTGGACCCAATCCAATTTGGTTTCATCAAGGGAAAATCATGCCTACTCAACCTGGGGGACTTCTTCAAGAAGGTCACCAAAGCAATGGATGAGGGCAAAGTCATTCACACTCTCTACCTTGACCTGGCCAAGGCATTTGACACAATACCCTACTAAGGTATTGTTGACAAACTCAAGAGGTTATGCATAAACCCATATGTCACCCAGTGGATAGCCAACTGGCTCACAGACAGGACCCAGGAAGTTAGAAATGAGGAGTCTGCCTCTACAAAGAGGCCAGTCACAAGAGGAGTCCCTCAGGGATCAGTCCTTGGACCACTCCTATTTGGCATTTACTTCTCATAAGTCACGGCCAATGTCAGTGGTCTCTGGCTGACTAAATTTGCAGATGATTACAAATTAGGAGCTGCCATTGAATCTCACACTGCCACAAATGTTCTCCAAGAGGGGCTGACACAGACAAACAGCTGATGTCAGAGCCATGGACTGAAACTAAATGCCAAAAAATGCATAATAGTATCCTTTGGGAAGTCATCCATCCCTGGTAACTACCATATTGACAATACACCCCTCAGAGTTGACTCAGTAGTCAGGGACTTATGAACACACATAGATAGTAATCTAGCCTTTGATCATCACATGTCTACAGTGGTGAGGAAATCATTCTGCATTTCTCAAATTATAAACAAAGGTATGGCATCTAAGTCCAAGGAAGTCATTGTTCCACTGTATTCAGCATTCATTAGACCTATCATTGAGTACAATTCCCCATTTGGTATGTACCTAACTAGGCATATCCAACAATAGGAACACCCACAGAGGTTCCTCACTAAAAGAATACAGTGCATAAGTAATATGTCATATGCAGACTGTCTCAAGGCCCTATCCCTGTATTCTGTCTCCAACAGAATTTTGAGGGGAGATCTATACCTGGCATACAGAGCATTGTCAGACCCCACTCTGATGAACCTCCTGCATATCTACAAAACAAACACATCAGAATTACCCATTCTAAAGACGTAAACCTTGGCTGTGATATAAATAGGACCTACTGGAGAAATAGGTATGTATCCCAGAGACTACCCCATATAGGGAACAGGCTCTCCATCCATGTAAAGCAGAGTTCCTCCCTAACCGAAGTCAAATGCAACTTGGACAATTGGATGGAAAACCAGTAATTCATCCCTGGTTTGGCACCTATGTCTCTAATGGACAGAGATAACCTGTAAATGGTTCATCTCCCAGGCACATGCTTGCACTTATCAAGGGTATCAGAACTTGTCAGAGATTTGGGGTGCATGGCTAGACTTAAAAATACCTTTCTGGTATTTATCCTAGTAAACACCTATGAACTTATGCAAATGTCATTCTGTCTGGGGAAGCCTTGCACTTCATCCACCCCCTGCTCAAAGAGAGGTCCCCTCTGTGCGTCCATTTCTCCCTGACCAGGAGAGGTAATTCCAGAAAAAATGAAGATGTAGAAAAAAACTTTAGTCTTAAGAGGTTCTTTCCATCTGTCCCCAAGATCACTCTGTCCAACAGCTCCAACAACATTTGAAGTGGGCAATGCTTCTGTAGTAACCACAAAATCTCTCAGTGTTGTCTCCTTAGAAGGAGCTGCATTCTCAGCTGGTGGAAAAACAAAATCATTAACATTGGACCTGGGCCATGTAAAAATATTCCCTTTCTTGAAATCGGAATAGTATGTCTTGAATTTCCTCTTATTTTGTTGCTGCATTCTCAACTCAAAGGCAAAAACCACACTAATAACACCATCCAATCTAGATCACATTTAAATTTATGAGTAATCTCCTTATAAAGGGATTCAGTTATGCTAGCCAAATCATTCTCAATATGTGTAAAAATATGAAGCAGAAGTTATACATAATTAATACTAAGTCCTTAGCGCACATATCATTTGTTGACTGCAGTGTAAAATGTCTTTTAAATTAAAATCAACATTTTTACATTTGGGAGAGCAGCATGGTGCTAAACACTGCTTAAACATGGTTAATGGCTAACATTGTTTGCTCATTGCTAAGCTTCAATAAAACCACGGTTCTGTGAGTTTTCATGATGCTCAGCTTCACTTACTGGTTTGTGTGATGCTAAGAAAAGCAGTGCTTTTTTGAATGTTGCTGAATGATGTGTAAGGGCAGGAGAACAGCCTATATTAAGGCCAAAAGGTGGGAATTCTGCATCATTTGTTGGAGTCTGCTTATCTGCTGATATGCCAGGTGGTGTTGGAGAAGCTGTGTGCTTTTGGTTGCAGAGATAGCATGTGCAGGAGTCCAGGGTTTTTCTTGGGTTCCTCATATAGAATTATGAACCTAGGCTGCTGCAGGGTGGTTACCAAGGCTCAAAGTATAAGGCTGAGGCCTGGTATCAGTTTGTCATGGATCTTACCAGTGCTACTGGTATCCCCCACACTGGTGAGTAGTGTCATCACCACTATGATGACCTGAAGCAGAGAAAGAGGGAAACATTGGACATCTGGGTCCAATAGGCTAGGGCTGGGCATGCCCCACAAATGTATAATTATTTTTCTACTGTTTTACCAAAGGTCAAGCTGAATGTGTGCAAAATTGATATGTATAATGGTGTGCTTCTCTCCCAACAGCTACAACTTAGAGGACTTACAATATTCAGTCCCATGCCGGGCGCCTTTGCAAGTTGTGCTGTGAGTGTGGTAAGTACAGATATATTACGCTACCTGTAGTGCAATAGGCAATAATGAATAAAACAATGTACATCAATAAAGAATAAATAATGAAAACTCTAGTGCAATAACTAGATAATTAGAAATGTAGTGCAATAAATGGGCAATTAGAACTGTAGTGCAATAAATGAACAATAACAACGGTATTGCAGTAAACAAGGAAAATATCAGCAATACCAATAAAGTGTTAAGCAACATTGTGGTTTCCTAAATTAACCTGTCTTAATATTTGCAACATGGCTATATTCATTGCAGGTGTGTTCTACTGTCACTGCAGTCAAGTGTAAAACTGTAATAGGTCTACAATGCAAAAGGGATGTCCTGTAAAATGTTTTTTCTAAATTAATAGTATGTTTCAAGGTTGGGCCTAGGTCAACCGCAGTCACATAATGCTTTCATTTTCTTCTACTCCAGGAACAAAAGGTATATGGCTGAGGTAACCCACTTTATGAGCAGATAGTGTGTGTAGATTTCATAGAGAATTACCAGCAATACCAATAAACTGTAAAGCAGTATTGTGGTTTCCTATACAAATCTGTCTTAATTTTTGCAATAGGGATATTGTCAGTGCATGTCTGTTGTAAGCTGCTGCAGTCACTTGTTACATTATTTGCAAGTGTCCCCTGCAGTCTACACCCATGCTTGCCAACTAAGGCATGTCACTTGTCTAGTTTATTTAGTGTACACACACACATGCCTCTCAACTTTCACAATTTTCACAATATAATTACAACTGCCTAATCTGTCTGTTCCATGATTACCACATAAATGATTACCTGGAATGCTATATATTTTCAAATATATTTACATAACACCTTGGTAGTTATGCAAGTCCATATTATATGAAACTGTTCTGTGTAGTTCTGTACCTGCATTTGTTACTGCTTGGCCCACACTGTCCCTTGCTAACAGCTTGATAGGTATGTATGTGCTACATCAGCTGTAGAAGAATTGTAGTCACTGTACTCACAACTGACGCTGCACACCTGTAGAAGTTTGTAGTTGTACTTTGAGTAGTTAATACATCAGGAGGTAACTAATGGTACATTTTTCTCTCTCTCCCCACCCCTTGTCTTTTTAATTTACTATTATTTATTGTTATGATGTAATATTAATATATTTTGTTACACTAACTGCTTTACTGGCCTTATGGTTTAATTCCTACTGTTTTGCTGTTAACATACTTAGTGTTATGTTACTTATTGTTTTGTTACACATAATATACCTTAATATGTATTTGAATGAATAAATATTATTATGTTCCATTCTGTTAATACTAACATTGGTTTGGTTAATACTAACTTTAACTCATCGTTACAACTACTTTACTATAGCACATCAAAGTCAGCCTGTTACTTATTATCCACCTACTTTGTCTCCTCCAGCTATAGCACTGGGTCCCAGCATGTCTGGATTCCAGCCCGGTGGTGCCATCTCAGCTGCCCTGGACTACCTGTGGCACTGGGTAGTGCACCCCACGGGATGGGGATGGGCTCGCCTCTGGGAGCGGTGGTGGAGGGGGAGTTGCAATACATGATGAACTGACAGGTTTGGTGCACAGGATCATCTTCTATGGGTTTGAATGACGCCTGCACTGGATGGAGGGCATGCTGGCAACCCTGGTGGGGAAGGCTTTCCCTGGAGCACAGCACCCACCACTGCCACTCTCAGGACAGTGACAGAGCATTGTCGACAGTTCCATGGGTGGGGATGTAAGTCATGCTGCTACCTTCTGGAGGCACATGGGACTGGCATTCCAAAACACCCTCCCCATCCAAGGTGTTTACCTGCCTCTTGTGTTACACATCACCCCTGTCTGCTGTCTTGACTGTCTGCAAAAGTTTCCTCACCTACCCAACTTACCTCTCCTACACATACCTATGTCCCTCCCCCAAAATTCCACTCTCACCTTAAAAGAGAAAATGGCCATGTGCCCCAAAAATTAAATTTGTCCCATAAATAGTTCCATTTTGCACTCGTGTCCACTGGACACACATAATTTGGTACAATTTGCTTAACAATGCAATTCTGTTGTCCTCACCCCTCTGTCTGGGGGTTAGAGTCCAAAGTCATCTACAAATTCTGTCAAAGTATACAGTTGTGGCTGTACAAGAAATGAATATCTATGGTTCTTTCCTCCACCCTTCCTGCACATACCTACCTGTTTTTCACTGTGTTTTGCCACTGCTTGCACTCAATTTCACCACTTTCTTATCTTCACATTTTTCTTTTCATTATATTTTTTAGCTTGACACTGCACAATATGCCGCATCGTGCAGCTACACTAAGGTCAGCTAAATGGAGCTATAATGATATATGTGTTTTAAATAATAATTAAACACACAAGGTATGGTCAACATGCAGCACCCAATGAAGGCAGCCACACCATAAAGCAGTTCAACCAAAATGACAATATAGTGAATAAATCCACGAACAG
Organism: Protopterus annectens; assembly: GCF_019279795.1. Classification (NCBI taxonomy): domain Eukaryota; kingdom Metazoa; phylum Chordata; order Ceratodontiformes; family Protopteridae; genus Protopterus; species Protopterus annectens. The sequence continues at coordinate 124,118,350 of NC_056729.1, forward strand.
AATAAAATAAAATAAACCAGGAGGTTTATTAACAGATTAAGCACTTTCTTTTCCAAAACAGGAACCTTCATCAGAATCTAGTGACATCACATCCCTCCTTCATTAAATAGATACACCCATTATTATGCAAAAACAAAACAAACTAATACACACAGCCAACGGAGCTCGGACTCTGTAATAGGCGAATAAATATTAACAAATCCAGATCCCAAAAGCATAAACAGAGTCCTATGGCAGTAGGCAATATCAAAGCCAAAAAAGTCCACCAAATATCCAAAGCAAAATCAGCGAGCACAAAAAGAGAACGAAGTGTAAAACTCTGAAAACGTTTTATTTAAAAACAGACGTGAGCGCTTTCACCATTAGGCTTCATCAGACGTTCCACAGTGTCATCCGTACATCACATTTAAATATCTATGCAAGATCTCCTATAGGCTAATAGATATAATCACATGTGCATATGCACTAGTATCAAAGCAGCTCATAACATTACTAAAAATAAATTAATAAAATTTAATAAAGACAGCATTAATCTACATTATATATCAAAAACCATATAATAATGATTAATAATAAAAATAATACATATGTATGCGATTTGGTATTACATAAATATACCTGATGGTGCTAAAGTGCTGGCAACCCAGTCAGCGAACTCCTGCAGAACATGTAGCCATGTGGACGGAGTATGAAAAAAGGGCAGTTCTATCTCTTTGGTCTAACGCATCTTCTTTTCTTAAGTATGGGTCTCAAATTAACTTTCTCATTCAGACCTGGTAGTTGGTCCGCTTTACATCTTAATATCCAACGCAATTCACATTCAAGTGTATAATTAATCAAATCACCCCCCCGTACACTTGCAAAAACCTCCTGTATCACACTGAATAAAAATCTATGCTGGGGGCCATGAACTTTATTATGCTTAGCCAGAGAATTAGCATCTGTGCCTATCCTTATGTGGTACTGATGTTCCCTAATCCTTTCTCGTAGGGTCCTATTGGTTTTGCCTATGTAAAATGATGTACATGCTGTACACCTAGCCAAATACACCACATTTTTACTCACACAGTTAGTACCTGTGTCAAAGTTATAAACATGGTTATTATGTGGATTAACAAAACTCACCCTAGTATCTATTAGACTGCACTGATTGCAGCTGCCACAGGCTTTGGTGTTGTAACCTTTGGTATTCCTGTTATCCAGTGACACTCCCTTTCCTCTTGTGGACACTTTTATTCATGTCAGAATAGGCATGTATACCCTTCTCTACCAACTGTGAAAAAGTTTCTAATAGTGGATGTAGTTGGGGTATATATGTACTATTAGATCGAAACACTGAGCTGGGTCTATCTTCCCCACATTTACCAAACTCTAATTTCAGCTGTACATTCCTAACAAACATACGTACATCCAAAATAGAATCCACTAAATCACTATGTGATGTGGGAATAAAACTCAAACCCTTATTTAACACTTGCTGTTCAAAAATGGTCAACTCTCTGCTCGAGATGTTTATGATCAACGAGTCCCCACCCTCTCCCACATTTTCTTCAGCGTGGGGCCTCGTTGCTCGCTGTCTGACCCTTTCCTCTTGTATCGGCTTCTGCTCTGTGACCAAGACCTCCCTACACGTTGTTGTGCTATGGGAAAAGGATTAAACAGAGTAGCGCTATTTACATTCTGCAATACCCCAGTTCCTGTACCTGTTAATGGAGTCTTTCTTCTAACAGAAGTGTCCTGGTTCAAGGGTTCCATATTACTATTAATTGGAGCTGAATTACTATCCAATGCCCCTACACCATTCAAATTTGCCGAAGGTAGCTGTAAATTCTGCTCACGCAACATCTCAGTATTACGTGAATCAGTAGCGGCATGTATCTCACCTACCATTCCAATTGTTGACCCATTGGTCTGATTATTAGGTGTCCTGGCCACACTGTTGGAGTTCCTACTACATGGTCATCCTTATTAGTACTTTTACTGGTACCGGTGTTGCCAGCACCCACAGAATTAGCATCCCTTGCATTGTTACCAATCACATTTACATTGTTAGCACCATTCACATTACTAAAAGGCCTAGGCCAAGTAAAAACATGATTGTTTCTAAAATCCCTCGTATCTCTGAGAATTTTACTTTTCTTTTGTTCTAATAGCCTCTTTTCAAATAATGAGACATTGTCTATTACCTTGTCCAATCTAACATTCACCATTTCTTCAGAATATTTATCTTTAATAGCAGTATACAATTGATTCACAGACACTCTGAGATCATCTTCCTCTTTCATGTGAAACTCATTTAACAATTTCATATAGTTAAAGCTAACTTCCAAGTTCAACTGTTGCCATTTATACAGCAACTCCGGATACGTGTTACCTGACGTGGGCATCTTTAACACCCTTAAACCACGCGGAACAATCCTTTTAGTTATACACGCCTCAAAGTACTGGTGTTCAAGTTGAAGTTTCTTTAACTTTAAAAAGTCTAATTCCAAGCGGTTCAGTTCATCAGTCAAAGTAGCCACAAGTATGTTGTCAGTATCACTCAACTCCGAATCGAGACAAGGTTCATATACCAGCAGCAAGTTGTCGACCCCTCTCACACAATGTTCAAACCGTTCGGTTCTTCGATTGGTCAATCCCATCTCTGGTACATACGGAAGTTCCACAATGCATGCCGTTGTTTCCGCCATCCTCCTAGGCTTGTGTGAAACCAAATATATAGCAAAAACAAAACAAACTAATACACACAGCCAACGGAGCTCGGACTCTGTAATAGGCGAATAAATATTAACAAATCCAGATCCCAAAAGCATAAACAGAGTCCTATGGCAGTAGGCAATATCAAAGCCAAAAAAGTCCACCAAATATCCAAAGCAAAATCAGCGAGCACAAAAAGAGGACGAAGTGTAAAACTCTGAAAACGTTTTATTTAAAAACAGACGTGAGCGCTTTCACCATTAGGCTTCATCAGACGTTCCACAGTGTCATCCGTACATCACATTTAAATATCTATGCAAGATCTCCTATAGGCTAATAGATATAATCACATGTGCATATGCACTAGTATCAAAGCAGCTCATAACATTACTAAAAATAAATTAATAAAACTTATTGTTACAAGGGAGTGTCACTGGATAACAGGAATACCAAAGGTTACAACACCAAAGCCTGTGGCAGCTGCAATCAGTGCAGTCTAATAGATACTAGGGTGAGTTTTGTTAATCCACATAATAACCATGTTTATAACTTTGACACAGGTACTAACTGTGTGAGTAAAAATGTGGTGTATTTGGCTAGGTGTACAGCATGTACATCATTTTACATAGGCAAAACCAATAGGACCCTACGAGAAAGGATTAGGGAACATCAGTACCACATAAGGATAGGCACAGATGCTAATTCTCTGGCTAAGCATAATAAAGTTCATGGCCCCCAGCATAGATTTTTATTCAGTGTGATACAGGAGGTTTTTGCAAGTGTACGGGGGGTGATTTGATTAATTATACACTTGAATGTGAATTGCGTTGGATATTAAGATGTAAAGCGGACCAACTACCAGGTCTGAATGAGAAAGTTAATTTGAGACCCATACTTAAGAAAAGAAGATGCGTTAGACCAAAGAGATAGAACTGCCCTTTTTTCATACTCCGTCCACATGGCTACATGTTCTGCAGGAGTTCGCTGACTGGGTTGCCAGCACTTTAGCACCATCAGGTATATTTATGTAATACCAAATCGCATACATATGTATTATTTTTATTATTAATCATTATTATATGGTTTTTGATATATAATGTAGATTAATGCTGTCTTTATTAAGTTTTATTAATTTATTTTTAGTAATGTTATGAGCTGCTTTGATACTAGTGCATATGCACATGTGATTATATCTATTAGCCTATAGGAGATCTTGCATAGATATTTAAATGTGATGTACGGATGACACTGTGGAACGTCTGATGAAGCCTAATGGTGAAAGCGCTCACGTCTGTTTTTAAATAAAACGTTTTCAGAGTTTTACACTTCGTCCTCTTTTTGTGCTCCCTGATTTTGCTTTGGATATTTGGTGGACTTTTTTGGCTTTGATATTGCCTGCTGCCATAGGACTCTGTTTATGCTTTTGGGATCTGGATTTGTTAATATTTATACACCCATTATTATGACTGGGTACAAAAAGCAAGAACAATTTACATTTTAATTTCATACAAAGAACAAAAACAAAAGCAAAATTATATTCAAACATTATACCTTTGCAACATTAAAATATAATAATATTAATAAAAATTAGCTTTTAATTTTAACGCAGGGATCAAGGAAACATGGTAGTTGAGACAAGGATGAATACATGCATCTAGCCTCAATTGCCAATTAATTCCCTATTTCCCTAATTCCCTTATTTCAGAAAGGCTTCACATTTATACCCAACAAAAGGGGTAATATAGGTAATACCATGTTGGATGTGAAACTTTTCCTGAGGAAATTAAATTTACAAGTAGAATTTGACAGCAATGCTCATATAGGGTTACACCCTTTTAAGAAAAGGAGTTTATAGAATCCCCTACTTCATCCAGAATTGGTGAACTATGAAACTATGGTAACCAATGAGATAAGGGATGTGTATAGATCGAATAAGTATTTTAATAAAAATTTGTCAACAGAAGAACAAAGGATACTTGACCATATGAGAAATGGCAATTCCCAAAGAGTGATGAAACCCGATAAGGGTGATTTGTGTGTGTGTGTGTGTGTGTGTGTGTGTGTGTGTGTGTGTGTGTGTGTGTGTGTGTGTGTGTGTGTGTGTGTGTGTGTGAGTATGTGTGTGTGTGTGTGTGTGTGTGTGTGTGTGTGTGTGTGTGTGGGGGGATGTATTAATGTATCAGTGGGATTATGCTGCAAAAATGTTGGATATTTTGAATACAGGAGGGAGATACATACACGTATCCCTTGAGGAAGTTGATATAGCATATCGTAGAATTGACTGGATTTTAGAAGATAATTTACTACAAGGTAGAATTAATGAACAATTGTACAACTTTCTCAAAGTTGACAAACCATATATTGCTGGGATGTTTGGGATACCTAAAATTCACAAAGATGTGGAAAATCTCCCTTTAAGACCAGTGGTTAGTTCAGCTGGTTCAAAAACTCAACCTTTGGGTATATTTGCGGATAGGAAATTAAAACCTTTTTATGGCAAATATTCACATATTTTGATAGACTCATGGGATTTTTTAACCAAAATGAGCAAGCTAGATTGTAATCCTGATTACAAATTCTTGTCTATAGATGTTAAGGATCTGTTTTCTGTCATCCCGCAAGTATTGGGATTGTCCTGGTTTGAAGAAATGATTGTGGAATTTAATTTGTTGGATGCAAATGATTTAAATATTGTTTTGGAACATATGGAACTGCTACTTAGGAATAACTATATCTACCATCAGGGTGAATATTATCACCAGGTTGATGGTGTAGCAATGGGGGCAGCTTGTACCCCCATTTTTGCCAACATCGTCATGTTGTATAGAAAAATACATTTTTGACCTCATGATTTACCTCAATTCCTCCACTGAATTTTTGTCATTCACCTATGAAATTTGGGACCAAAAAGTACATTATTTGGATGTTAACATCAAAAAAGATCTGTTAAACAAAAGATATATATCATGTATTTTTAGGAAAAATAGTTTTTCAAATGCATACCTCCATTATGAGAGTGATCACCCTATTACACAGAAGAAAAACATTTTAAAAGGGCAGATGGTCAGGGTGGCCCGTATGACTTTGGTTAAAGATGAGTTAGAAAGTGAACTTGATTACATTGGTGGGTTGTTTTATGATAGGGGTTACCCCACAGATACTATAAATAATATCAAGGAAGAAATTTTATTAGGGTGGGGGATAAGATTTTAACACCTATTTAATGGTGGAGAAGATAGTTCGAACAATACCACCCTGGTAGAAAAGGAAGAAAATACAGTATATATGGTTACATTTAATGAAGACACAAAAAAGGTATGTTACATAATGAGAAAATATTGGGATTTTGTTAGGGCTATGCATGATAGATTAGAAGTTTTAACAAGCCCTTAAAATTTAGATATAATAAAAACGACAATCTAAAGAATTGTTTGAGAAAAATATTCAGGTTAGGAATATAGGAAAGACAGGTACTTTTAGATGTGGATGATGCAATCAATGCATATTTGTAGCGGATAGGGGAGAGCTTGTTATACCTGTCCCTCAATATAGATGTCGAGTGAATGACTATTTTAATTGTCAGATGAAAGGGGTTGTTTATATTGCCTATTGTATGGTATGTTGGGCATTTTACATAGGCAAAATGGAACACAGTTTACAACAGCGTATTTATGAACATGTCTATGAAATTAGTAGGAAGAAAGAAAGTAATGCACTTTATAGACATGCTTTAGCATGTGAAAATGCTGATTTTAAATTTTGGGTATTAGAAAAGGTTCAAATCTCAGATAGGGGTGATTGGCAAAATAGGCTGGAATTTTAGGGAGTTAATATGGTAATTGAGGCTTGATGCATGTATTCATCCTGGTCTCAATTACCATGTTTCCTTGATACCCACGTTAAAATTAAAAGCCAATTTTTTAGTAATATTATTAGATTTTAATGTTGCAAAGGTATAATGTGTTTGAATATAATTTTGTTTTTGTTTTTGTTCTTTGTATGAAATTAAAATTTAAATTGTTCTTGTTTTTTACCCAATCATAATAATGGGTGTATCTATTTAATGAAGGAGGGATGTAATGTCAGTAGATTCTGATGAAGTTTCCTGTTTTGAAAAAGAAAGTGCTTAATCTGTTAATAAACCTCCTGGTTTATTTTATTTAATTCTGTTTGTGGATTTATTCACTATATTGTCATTTTGGTTGAACTGCTCTATGGTGTGGCTGCCTTCATTGGGTGCTGTGTGTTGACCGGACATTGTGTGTTTAATTGGTTATTGTTGGTTCAGTATTTCATCCTTGGTTATCAGTTGTTTTAAATAATAAACATGTACAAAATAAACACCTTTCCCCTACTTCAAACCCATGACCATCACATTTGTAGGGTGCTGCATTAACTTGCCATGCCACATGGCTGTAAAAGTAGGTGTTTTAAGGAAAATATAGTGATTTCAGGTTACACTCATTAAGCATCTTTCGGCAGTTCTATGCATCACGCCATGTCTCGCAAACTTGTTTAAAGATAAATGGAAAAATTGGGATTGCACTTTACAGTCTAGTGCAAGAGTACACTACTAGAATGCCAAACACAAGAATGGATGTCAGTGAAGTCTCTAATAGCAGGTAAATGTCCCCTTTTATCAGCAATGTTTACAAGTATACCTGCTAAGGATAACTAGCAAAATACATGTACAACAGGGACATTGGTGCAGAAATACATCCATATAAAGCCATGCACATAATGATGTCTGTAAAAATTGTATGTCACAGCCTGTATGTGTGTACTTCTTTTTTGCAAATACACCTGTTGTAACAGTCACTTAGTTCAGTCTGTTAAATGCCTTGCAAGCAGTGCATTTTGCCTCACACTGTCCTGGGTTCAAATCCAGTGGTATGTAGCATTTAAATAACATTATTGTGAATCCACCAATTAATCACTGAGTCATTCACTCTTTATCCACACAATGCAGTACAATTGAAATGTCTGCTTGTCACTGATGGAAGGCACAGGCCTGCAGATGGGAACACACTTCACATATCCCTATAGCAAACACATAAGTGTATAAAGCATCACATCATGCATTAATATGCATTCACAGAAGATTTTAACTCAGGTAATACAAATGAGGACCACTATTGTCATAGTGCAGTACACAGTCCATTCAAACTCACAGTGCAGGTTAGCACAGTTGTACAACTAACATACACACATGAAGCCCTGCTTGTAACAAAGACTGCAAGGATGCATGGTCCAAATGAGTAAAAGACTGTAACATATGGCCTGACAGTTGCCCAAATGGTGGAGATAATATTATATTTATCTCCTATGTTGCTCAAGGACACAGCAAGCATGTATCCTAGTACTCTGTTAATGATACCATTGCCTAACATAATTACCTTAAACACACACCTTAAATGGAGTGGAATAGCTTCCCTCACTCTAGCTCTGCCTCTACTATAAGGCAGCTGCCACAGTTACTCCTACAGCATGTTGTCCTCCAAAGTGTTCACACTCTCTGCCTAGTCCTATTACCTGCAGCAGCAGCTGCAGCTTGTAACACACATCTGTATGTAACAGTACCTTTTACAGACCCACCCTCTGCAATGACATAGTCTTCTCATGCCAGTAATGTCCAGCACAACATATCAGAAAGGGCTTGTAATCTACATGGACACCTTATATCTTGTACAGTGGTTGCATGTCATTGGCTGATGATACTGCACATTAGCTTTGTTGCCTGCAATTAGCATTTTCAGAACTACAGATTGGTTAAGAGGCAATCACCTGTTAATCAGAAACATGTTAAAAGGCAAACATACTGGCTATGGAGAACCATTCTGTATGCGACATTCTGCACACAGAATACACGTTTGCAAAAACCTAAATATCACCACATATCAACGGAGGAGTTTTGCACTCCAGCAGGTCTGTAACCTTTGTGTTTATAACAGGATGCAGATGTGTGAATATACTTACAGGGAACATGTACTACAGCATTTAGCCTTTCTTAGAAGTGTGATAATGACATGTCATTGATATCCAGATTTATTACACCTACAGAGGACATACAATACATCAAGGGTGGAATGTTTTTTTTTTTTCAATGTGGCACACTGGTCTCTTGGGACTGTCCTTTTATAATGGTTGCAGTAGCACACTGCTATTTCTGTGGCACTGTTGTTTGGACATATTATCTGGGGGTTGCCCCTAGGGAACACACTACAATAGACTCCAGTGCTGGGTATGTGATCATACAGCAGTATATGTCATGGCACACATGGAAATAACTGACTATTGCTAGCATCTTAGTTGTATCCACACACTTAGTATGTCTGCACACTGTGGAATATGACATGTCTGAGCAAGCAGTGGATACTGCCAGCCATTCTGCTCTTACTGTATCTCTCCATAGTGTACGTCTACATATGTGATCCTGACATGTGTTTCCATTCAGCTGTTTTTCAGGACATTGTGTCCAAGACACTGTGCACCTTTCATGGATGTGAAGAATGGGAATATACTTGCAGGTCTTCGGCAACACCATGAATTCCTACTGTCCAGGGAAGACAAAACAGGGAACAGTGGGCAGCATTGTAGGCTGAACTTGTCCATGACATGACTGCTACAGGTAATCAGAGCAAGACATATGACAGGTTTGACACCACTCAGTGGACATGATCACTTCTGTATGCAGAACACCAGCAGATGTAGCCAGGGATCATGGCATCACTGGTGGAGGGCCTGCAGCAGATCAACCACTCTCAGCTACACAGGAACTCCTGGCAAACCTAGGCTCACACAACAGCTCTCAGGCATCCATCACACCATACGTCATGGATGTGGGTGCCACAGTTTCCATGGCAGAGGAGCATACAGGCAAGCTTAGTTTGATCAGCATTGCAATACTGTAGCAGTCAGTGTGTCAGAGTGTACATACTCTTATGTGGATGTCAGGTCTGTGTTCTTTGTGGGGGGCAGGGTGTAACTGCAGTTTGACTCTCCTGATGAGATATTGCCCGATATAATAATTAACATAGCATTTATTGTAAATGTGATCTATATGGACATATTACCTTGTTGTGGTGCAACATGCAATGGTACTGACATTACCTCTTCCCTCTACTTTACACAGGTCTGTTGGGTATCGTACAAGGGCATGGTCCTGCTCCTGGTAAGCACAGCACTGTTTTTTTATAGATGCAGGTTTACAGCAATGCAAGCCCTAAATTCACATCCCAGGCCTGCTGCTGTAGTGCTCTACTGTCGGCATGATTGTCAACTGCACAGATATTTTCTGACTGTACACATGTCACAGTCATATGTATGCCTTGTAGGTGTCACCACACTGATAGATCCGACAGTATTGTCAGGACATTGCAGATTGCCATGTGTCTAGTGTGCAGACTCTTCACAAATGTCAAAAGTGTAACTCATTTTTGTTGATGAGAATGCTGTGCACAGAGCTGTTATTTACAAGTAACTACAGCTGTTTGAGGGGATAGTAATGTCCTCTTGTCCTACTATATGAGGATGGGGTTTCAACAAGTCTGTGATAGTGACAAAAGGGTTCCCTATTTCATGATCAAAACTTTAGGTTATCGAACACCTAAAGGTCGATCACAAAATGTCGAAGTCTGAAAATTACGAACGGCAATTTCCACCCAGGGAAATGAGTCGTTTGGCCATTACACAGATTTTGTTCTTTCTCCACTATAGAGCTATCTCAGAGTTGGTATATTTAGTTAGGGGGTGCCTCCCACATCGGGGGTATGGGAGGGCAAAGCCCCCCACTTTATTTCTGTTTATAACTTTTTTTTTTTTAATTTGGCCAACGGCTTTGTTTCTCTGTGTGGAAACAGCTATTTTCGATCTTAAGGGTTTGATATTTTGTGATCGACCTTTAGGTGTTCGATAACCTAAGGTTTCGATCATGTAATATAGACCCTGACAAAAGTATATATAGCTGTACATTTATTGCAAAATAGTACCGCAGAGCATGATAATTTAGGTACTAATGTACTGCTTTTTCCTTTCTTACCACAGGTGACAAGGGGAGGTTGGTTTCTGTCCCTTACACAACATGATGTCAGTGTCTCTTCAAACTCTGATGATGACAGTGGCCACAGTACAGCAGAGGTGGGGGTTTCAGGGGCTGAATATGTCCCAGAAGTTCACATCACTCCTCTGCCCTCATTGTCACTGCACACAGTCAGTATGCCTACATATACCCACTCCCCAGAGGCCACAGATATTGTATAATCAGAGGGTGGGGGAATTGAACAGGAAAGTGCGACAACTATGTCTCCAGTGAGTGTAGACACCAGCCATAGCCAGAGGGCTGGTGAAGTTCCACACAGGCAGATTGATAGGGGTGTTCATAGGAGACCTGCTGTCCATCCCCCACCTATTGCAGGTGTCACATCACAGTTCACTCTGTATATGTTTCGGGCCATCATGGAGGCACCGGCACATTCTGAAAGGAACTCCAGATGTATTTTCAGGGTTATGGATGCAACACAGTCTGACATCCATGACTGCCTCCACCACATTTATGACACCCTGGATCAGTTCACTGATGCAGTGGAGAGAAGGTGGGCCAAGACAGTGTCTGTCTTGGAATGCACAGTGTCTGTGCTGGAACGTGTCTTTGGAGTTGAGCATCAGCCTTGTGGATGAAGGTCAGCAACCTCATCTACTGAGAGTTCATGTTGCTGTGCACAATCACAGTCCTGTAGTGGCAGCACATCCCATGCTACAGAGGGGAGTGTGCAATCCACACTGAAACATGGCAGGCTGTGGTCTCATGGTCCTGGGAGTTCCCATGGAGGACACAGTCCCAGCAGACAGCAGTCACAGTCAGGTGCTAGCACCGCTTTTGACACTGGGCATGGAGGTGCCTTGCAACTCCTGGCATAGCCAGTTCCCATGTTCAAGCCCAGAGACAGTGAACTGTCAACACTACCATGCACAATACAAAGCTGTCCAATATACACACATGTAGGGTAGCACTGAGCTTGACTGTGTCCACCCACACACTCACACACTTCTGTCAAATGCAGGTCACCTACAGACACACACAGTACAATTCCATGATCCACATTGCCTGCTTCCCTTCCTCACTCGCACACATGCTGTCAACCTTTTGGGTCAGCCTAGGCCTCCTGCACTCCCACAAAACACCCTGTGCAAGTGATGATACCCGTGTCACATCCCATTCATTCTCATCATCCATGTAAGGAAATTAAGCTATGTGTCTGATGCACAGGGTGACTATATATATTAACATGTACTTGTGTTCTGCATTGTTTAGCCATGTCACCTGTAGTGGTTACTGACAAACACTTTCTGCTGACATTTATAATGAGTAAGCCCCATAAATTCATGTACCTTATGTTGTATGATGTTGCAAGGGCTGTATACTTACACAGTGAAAGGTGTGTCATGGCGTTGTTTATGTTTCTGTTTCAGGATTCTGTGGGGCACACCTATGGGCACACAACAGCAAGACAGCCATAGACATCACAGCACAAGATAGACCATCTGCACAAAAGACATATCCTCAGTAAGGTACAGCACTATAGGTGCATGGCTCCATAAGTCAGTATGTGTGTAACAGGCTAACAAAGACAGTGATCTCATGCAGTGTACTCATGCATACCTAATCTGTGAAAAGGTCTGATATCCTTGATAAGTGTAACCAGGGTGTTGGGAGCTATCACATCTACAAGCTGTGGTGCTGGGGCTGACCCATCTTCACATTTCTGTGTCCAGTACAGACATCTGTCTGACAACAGCTATGATTGTCATGTTCTGCATCCCATGGTGTAACCTGAACATGATGTTTGTCACAGCAGATGTGTGCTTCACATGCATGGGGGGCCTGTTACATATAGGGTGTACTGTCTGTGTGACATACCTGTCTCTCCAACATGTAGTATTTATACTACTGTAATTTTGTAGGTCAGATAAGGCATGTGATATTCCTGTCATGGATGCACAGGTGGTACACAGTGGGATCTGACACCTCCCTGTATGGCAACCATACACATCCCCTACAAAGCATTTATAAAACAGACTACACATGTACGGTCATGACACAGACTCCATAGGACATGTTATCTGCAATGTGTATTGCAGTACCATGGAACCTGTGTGGCTGCTATACTTGTAGGATACACCTGTATAGTGACATAGCAAGCATGCCATTGCACACAATGATAGGTGTAATGAGTGCCACCTTCAGTATGGCAATGGCAGTCTGGGAGTTACATCACAAACCTGTCTATTTATGATGTACAACACTGAATGGATGTGTCCATACATCCATGAGTAATGGCTCAACAGTCTGTGGTGTGCAGACACTACAATATTTCCCATGGGTGAATGACTTTCCAATGGATAGTATTGTGCAGTATTTGTCATTTTGCAAATGTCAGTGGCTCAGACTGCAACTGAATGTGTGTCAAAGACCATCATGGTTAACTGTTGGTTCTGTGTGGGATTCAGTGACAATTCTTGATATGCAATCACCTGCTAATATAGGCATCAGAGGGCACTGACAGTGGCTGTGGCTGCAGAGAGGGAATGGCTAAAAGAGGGTATGCCATCACTGATGTCTGGGGAAATCCACTAGTGACTGGCATCATTGCAGCTTAAGTTTCCCTATGCTATCTTCCCGGATTATGGCTGTCAGACACTTGCCTACAGACCAGCAGACATAACCCTCAGTAGATAACCTACACAGTTTCCAGCAGGGCCTTCTGGCCTAATATTGTCTAATACCTTGTCAGGCCATGGCAGGTAGAGTGAATAATATTCCTGCCCTCCATTGCATAGTGTAACACTCAATGGGGTCCACCAGTTAAAGTTGGTAGCCATGATTTGGCATTGAGCATAACAGATGGTGTGTGGTCCAGTGTCAGTAGGTGTACGACAGTATTGTTGCTCATATCCATGCTAACTCCTTTCATGGCATTTCATGTCACATGACTCAGATATCTGGGGACTCTGCTTGGCACTATGTGCTAGTTGTCCTTTGTGCAACTAAGTATTGCAGTTGCTTCCAGCATGTTCCAAGAAAAGATTCATCCAAGGTGTGTATACAGAGTGCAGACAAACACTTTAGGGACGTGTAATATGTAAACCATTTGAAGGTAAGGTGGGGGTTTCACACAGGTATTCTGCAGTTGGACATTACCCAAGCAGTGTATAGTGGAAGGACACTATTACCTTGTGAAGACTGTGGAAAGCAAGGATGTCCACAGAATAGCATGTGCCTGGCAACTTCTAATGCAGGTCTCACCGACACCACTCTCACATAGGATGCCATTCTCTGATATGTTTTCTATCATCACACACAAAATGGAACTATTAAACCCGTGATGAAAAGCAGGACATACCCTGTTTGTTCATTCATATAGGTGTCCCACATCATGAAAGGCTCTGTAGGCTTCACATAACCTTTTCCAAGTAGATGCCTTGATTAGCAACCTGGGCAATCAGTTGGCTTTTGCGTGTGTTATGCCATCTTGCAGGGTTGGTGGTATGTCACTAGGAAATTGACAAGAGGGTGATTAGTAGCATTGCTGTAGTGCCACAATATAATGTACAATGTCCATTGACACAGATGTCCAGTCTTGCTGTAACAATCAGCATAAAACCAGTGAGTCATCGTAGGTGACACTTTCACAGCAGTTCATGCATCCTGCCCTTCAGCACATTACTGGTGCATATCTGCATGACATGACTGTGAGGCCTACTGCTGCGGACGTGCCAACTTTGGCCAATGTGTATCCACCTGCCACATGTCCTAGGCATGTCATACTGTACAGTTATGTACCCCAAACACATCTGTGTTCTAACATCATACCACACAACAACTAGTGTGCAGTCTAGTTGGATGACAGGCATCTTACACTTGCAAGGCCAACATAATGTCAGCAAAGTTGAACACGTCTGCTACACATGTACAGGCATCCATATATTCACTGCAAGGTGTGACTGCAAACACTGTATATCAGGCTCTCAACCATAAGGGTGTAACAGCATGACCCTATCATTGCAGGATCTACTGCTGAGGTGTTGGGAGTGTCCCCACCCATCTACTCCTATGACACACGAACACAACATGTGACAGGTGTGACTGCATTTCAAACCTGCCTTCCATGGTGTCTACAACAACAGTCATTACATATGGCAACGATCATTATGCCAACATGCACAGCTCACACCCTGCACCACATATGCCTACATCACACACCTGCATGTGTGCAGCTCCTTACCAGACATATTGCCAAACAGATACCTCAGAACATCCTTCCTCTGGAGTGCACAGTACACATTATACTGCATGCACCATTTTCCTAACTGGTCAAACACCCAAGGCAAAACACAAACACACAGCTCTTAGTCAAAGGTGATTACATTGTAAGACACACTGATATTTGTGTCAAGTGGCTACATATGGGACAGGTCACAGAGAGCTATCTGTCGCTTGAAACAATAGGCCTTACTACACACTGCCTCAAATGAAGGGATATCAGTGAATATAATGTTGACATCATAGTTCTTGCAGGTGTCTACAACTAGGGACATATGTCACTGGCCTGTATGCAGACACATAGCTGTGCTTACCCACGCTGTGTCTCTCGTGGGTATACACATACCTTTTGGCTGCAGTGGGCACTCACCTGGGATGATGGCTCCATACACACGTAAATTGATGGAAGTCAATAATTCTATTAGCATGTGGTGTCATTGTCATGAGATCTACTACATGTCTGCTGGGATGCCTTGCTCAACAGACATCAAAGCTTCACTAGTGATGGTGTTCATCTCCCACCCCTGCAATTTCGGGTAACAGCCATGGCTAATGACAACCCCACAATGCATCTTATATGCACTGTTCAGGGAGTTGGCAATGAGAACACCATCTGCATACAACATCATGGTTATGCTGCTACATGGTGGGTATGGCAACACTGAACCCCACTCTGTGTAATGTGTCCCCACCCTGGATTATACAGACATGTGTGCAGTCAAGGACATCTGGTTCAAGGCTGTGGACAGCACCACAGCCATAGGTTCATAGGTTCATAGGTTGGTACTAGGCTATCAGCCCTATGGCCTATACAAGCCTAGCCATAACAATTCCCTGGCTATTTCTTCCCACATTATTTACTTTCCTGGACCCCTGTCTAGCAGGGTGACTGACGTGATCCCTGGGGTGAATTTCCTTTCTCCCATCCAATCGTCAAGGTTCCTCTTGAAGAGGTCCAAAGAGGCACTCTGCTTGACATGTATGGGAAATCTATTCCAGAGTCTGGGGAGTCTCTGGGTCAGGAACCTATCCCTCCAACATGTTTTGTTTATTGTGATGACAAGGTTTAGATCCCTGGAGCGTGTAGCTCTGCCTACCAGACTACATGTCTATCTACATCTCCATATCTTCACATCTCAAAATGACAGTGTTCAGGGTAATGCAGGAGGTATATACATACTCATTAAGGATAGATACACATCCAGATTTTGTGAAACTCTGTGATTTCCTGGAGACAATGCAGGTACCATTCTGTACTTGAAGGGCACATAATCAAGCAATAACTGACTACAGGAGCAGCTCCATGTATCGAGACACACATTGTGCATATTTGTATGTACATGTGCCTATCAAGATATATCTTTACACCATGTTGTGGGGTGGCATTAAGTGACCACCAGCTGTGTCGCTTAGTCATACTACAACTTACTTGACCAAAGGTTAGTCTATGTGCTTAACTACAATGTCCTGGAGTAGTGCTGTGACATTCCCTCAAAGGGAACCAATTTATTGCAATATGTTCATCAACAGGGGTTACCCCTGCAGCCCCCCAATGTGAGGTCATACTGGTGGGATCTAACCACAGATCAGTGTCATTAAAACTACCAGCACTAACCCCCACTTGCAGACAATACAGTCATATATTTCAACAAAAACAAACTTAAAAAATGGAAGCAAGAAGAACATCCACTAGAATTATAAGTAGATGAATAGCAGTCCAACTCCAAAGGAGCCAATATGATAAAACACTGTTTATTTTAAGCAACAAACGAGTCCTGCTTTTCATCGGCGACTCCTCGCCAACTTCATCAGAAATTAAAATTTACAAATACCGTGCCACTTCCGTGGCTAATTTAAATACTTGGATACATGATGTCACAGCGTTCTCCTTCCAATAAAATCAACATTTTAAAATGACCAAGTACATAGACTTGAATCTTACCGCTAATCCAAAATCGTTTGAATAGTAAACCTTAACAACCAATACTTTATATTGTGATATAATATATTTACAGTCAAGCGAGATACAAACTAGCGGTGATGAACACTAGCGATAATAAAAACTAGCACAGTGCAAAATACATGCTTCTCTAACAATATGAAAAATTGTGTAATTATATAAACTGTAAAAGCGAATATCCTATAACACTTCTACAAAATACTATCAACAGCAACAACTAAAAAGTAAAACTAAAAAGAAAGTAAAAACCCAACAACCGACTTGCTAAGAAAAAAAAAGCATGGCTATTCAATACCATGAAGACAAATAACAATAATAATTACTAAAAATAATTATTGGGGTTTAACAAATTCATTCTCTTCATAACATCCTACCTTTCTAAGCTCTTCAATTATTATTATTACTATTATTATTATTATTATTATTATTATTATTATTATTATTATTATTATTTTTAGTAATTATTAATGTTATTTGTCTTCATGGTATTGAATAGCCATGCATTTTTTTTCTTAGCAAGTTGGTTGTTGGGTTTTTGCTTTCTTTTTAGTTTTTACTTTTTAGTTGTTGCTGTTGATAGTATTTTGTAGAAGTGTTATAAGATATTCGCTTTTGCAGTTTATATAATTACACAATTTTTCATATTGTTAGAGAAGCATGTATTTTGTACGTGCTAGTTTTTATTATCGCTAGTGTTCATCACCGCTAGTTTGTATCTTGCTTGATTGTAAATATATTATATCACAATATAAAGTATTGGTTGTTAAGGTTTACTATTCAAGCGATTTTGGATTAGCGGTAAGATTCAAGTTTAGGTACTTCATCATTTTAAAATGTCGATTTTATTGGCAGGAGAACGTGGTGACATCATGTATCCAAGTATTTAAATAAGCCACGGAAGTGGTGCGGTATTTGTAAATTTTAATTTCTGATGAAGTTGGTGAGGAGTCGCCGACGAAAAGCAGGACTTGTTTGTTGCTTAAAATAAACAGTGTTTTATCGTACTGGCTCCTTTGGAGGTGGACTGTTATTCATCTACTTATCATTCAAGTGGATATTCTTCTGGCTTCCATTTTTTTAAGTTTGTTATTGTTTTTTCTGAGTTGTAGAGAGATATATTTCAACAAAGCCATTTGCTACCTCAATTGTGCCTCCCCCTCTGATGGGAAGGCAAGTACGCAGAGCTGTACACCCATGCATTATGGCAGCAGCATTACAACTGCAAGAACTTGGCTGTACCTGACAGGAGGAGCACAGGCTCCTCATGGCACAGCAGACCTGCCTGGTGGACAACTCCCGTAATCAGGCTGTGGAATCATAGGTGGACATTGCTGTGTGACAGTTGGAGTGAGGATGCCCCCCTCAAATGGTGACACAACCTCCTCAGCTATAACAACCACATAGTGTTGTGATGTTGTGTAGACATAATGACAGAATTAGCCACCCACACAAAGCATAATCACAATGCACATTGTAGTTACATGTGTAATCCCAAAGCACAGGGCCAGATTGTCGGTGAACTCATACTTAATGATGTCACATAGAATGGGTCTGTAGCCATAGCTACCCTGTAGTCTCACATGTTCTGTGTCAACTTTACTCCCCTGTCCCCACATGTGGCACATGACATTCCTACAACCTATATCATAACATCCATATCAACAGAGCAGGTCCTAGATGGCTTCTCTATGGAGGATACACAGCATCTATTGGACATTCTAACATCCCAGGCTGCATCCTACATAGTATGTGTCATTGATTAATAACACTATTGGGAACACGTTGCAATAAAACTGAAACCACTGGATTAACCCCAGTTGACTGGACAACTGCAACTGTTATACCCTTCCACAGAGGTGGTGCATGCTCTGACCTCCAGAACTATAAACCTCATTACCTGAGTATTCAAATCTTTATGGCTGTAGGGGAAATCATCATGGAGATGATGAGCACACATATATGTGATCTACACACAGTTGACTGTACACAGTTTGTATGCCTGGCAGGGGGCTCATGACTGTTAAATGCGGTGGACATTTCCGAGGCAGTCACCAAGGACCTGGGTGATGGGACATCAGGGTATAAAACCCTCTGGACTGAGCCAAGCCATCTAACTATATTCCCCACTTAGGCATCATGTACAAAGCACCCATTTAGGCATCCATGATACTATCATTGTAGAGGTCACTTAGTGTCCCATTGATGGCACACATACTCAACACAGGGACATCTGCCGCTAATAGCTGATCTGTAAGCAGCAGTGTTCAACAGGCTCATTCCTGAGTTCTCTACTTCTTTTTACTATCAATTTAACCATTATGCAAGTGAATACTGACTGTCTGTGGCTAACAGTGTTGGCTGATGCCTACAAAGTGTGAGCACTCATGAGGTCTGTGAGTTATGTCAATATCCTAGAAGATGGAAATGATGAACAAATGCCTGTTGGCATAGTAATGGCCATAAACCCCATGCAAATATATATGTAGTATCATTTGCATCAGTAACACCTATGTACCTGGTAAGTAGGACATCAGTTGCAACATGTGATATACATACTCAGAGGTGAAAGAAGTGGGCACACAGATCTGGCCACAGAGGTTTACACCTAATGTGCCTGAGATCACAATGTCTCCCCAGTGGTATGATGGAAATCATGTGTCATAGCTGAGAGCACAATGACTCATAACCGACATACTCATAACGTCCATGTGCCCTTCCCTCAGCATACCAATATCTGAGTGCAATGGCCATTTGGTAATGGACCTTTCCAAGCAATACTGGCACTTGCACGCAACAGTATGGTCCATCACAAGGGAACTTCATGACTTCAGCATGCGTTCAATAGGGATAATCTGAAATGGGTGTCATTGTAGCCTGTGGCATATAGACTACTGAGAAGTGATTTCTGCCTTGCATACGGGGCAATGTGTGACCATGTTTGATTGTAAATGCTGCGTATATGTAGGTGGAATAGTACATGGATTAATCACTGTAAGGACATTAATCTAGTATGTGACAATAATACATGCTGGCAGCAGAGTTTTGTCTAGCAGACTTTAACATACCTTTGGAACAGAGTGCTGGCTAATGGCAAGCAGAGCATCTCAGCGCAACTCAGCACATGCCATCTGTATGACTAGCTGGGTGGCTGTCATTTCACCGCAGGGCTTCTGCCTGTGTCCCTCTTGGAGTGGGTCAATATGTGCTGATCATGTAAATGAGGGTATACATGTGTTTACAATAGTGATAGCTGTATGGCCATTGTGCTACTGAAGTTCAAATGTCCTATGGTTCCATAAGCTGATATAAATTGATGCAACAGCCACACACACAAACATGGCTACATTGAGGATAGTACCTCTTCCAATTACTGCTTACAGCACACACATAGTGCAAGTTGGCTGTATGTAGATTAGAACATTTACCCATGGAATGGTACACAGTATAGATCACAGTACGTGATGCACACAACACACCTCATGTCTGATAGTACTGTCTGTTTAGGCATATTATGTTGCTGACATAAGCAGGCCTAGTTGTGGTCAGGCATTTGGAGGGCCACATAATCTCCAACAACAAAACTTCTGCAAATCCCTACTTTGTATGTTATTGAGGTGATCATATTTATGCCATATGGACATACACACATGCACCAAGTGGCTGCAGTGAAATTGGAACCCATACCTATCTAGTCTTAGAGACTATAGATCATAGTACTTATAGTACACACCATGGTTTACAAGTCCCACATACACACTAAGTGGCATGAATTGAGATTAGAATCCCTACCTATCTAGTCTTACACACTATAGATCATAGCACGTATTGCATACAGCACAGCTTAAGTCACACACACACACACACATATACACACACACACACACACACACACACACACACACACACACACACACACACACACGTGGCCTCCAGTGAGATTAGAAGTCCTGTCTATCTAGTCTTACACACTATAGATCACAGTACTTATCAGTTGTGCCACAACTTAAATCAGATGCTATAATGGTACTTAGTAGTCTTAAGGTAGATGACATCAACAAGTCTTGTAGAAGAAGGCAGTTTGGAAGCCAGCAGCAACTTACAGGGCCAAAAGGTACATAACCATTGCAGCTTGATAGCCAATGAGGGTTTCTCAGTTGTTTGACAGGTGGATACACACACACACACACACACACACACACACACACACACACACACACACACACACACACACACACACACACACACACGTGGCCTGCATTGAGATTAGAACCCCTACCTATCTAGTCGTACCCACTATAGATCATAGTACTTATCACATGCTCCATGTCTAATGTCTGTTTTATATGTGATTGCAGGCAAACTAGTTGTGGAGTAAACAATCTAGTCTTGTGTTGAACATCATCTGTGGCCTGCAGAGTGATATTGCTTTGTACTGTTATCTGCATGTAGTATCCTAGCAGTGAGATAACTGCTATTATCCTAGCTATGTGTGTACAGTTACCAGTATGTCCAAATGTGGGTGTTTGAACTTGGTTGGGCAAGCCTCTGGGCAGGAACAATGTAACCTGTCCATGTGTGCCTAGACAACATTATACATTACACCACCTGCTCACCTATTGCTGTTTATGTGGTGACATCCAGGAGGCACAGGGGTCTGTAATTAAGTGCATTTTGTACAATTGAGCCCTTACTTTGGATCCTCTGAGCAACATTATAGATGTGTGATAGAGCAGCTTTACTCACCAGTATTAGAGTATGTAGGACAATACAGACATCCACACACATATTTCTGCATATAACAGAGATGGTTATATACATGTAGCTGTGTGTGTGTATGATATGTATATGTATTATATAGATATATGTGGAGAGACTGAGAAGTATGTTTGTGTGTGTGTGTGTGTGTGTGTGTGTGTGTGTGTGTGTGTGTGTTTGTGTGTGTATATATATATATATATATATATATATATATATATATATATATATATATATATATACAGTATATATGTTTATATTGCTATATATATATATAGGTATATATTTGAATATATGTAGAGATAGATATACTATGCATGTGAGAGAGAGATAGTGACAGAACAATATGTATGCATATATGCATGTATGTATAGACATACCTATACATAACAGGTCATTTAAATCAAAGGGCAACAGGATTGTGCTTAGTTTAACTAGGTGTATGGGCATGCCCAGTGTGACTGTGATTGCTTATAAAGTGACTCCAAGCCACACCTATCTGCACTCCAGTCCTGGATTTTGTGTGCTACAGACACTGACAGCTGTCCCTGTTTCTGATGTATCGCACTTCACTCAACATGCCCATGGCATTCTCCAGCTGTCTGATGTAATATGTGACAGAGGTTCATAATATTATACCACATACAGGCTGCCAGTCTGTGAAAACAACATAATGATACCTCACATGTAAAAGATGTGGATACTTCCAGATATGGACCATCAATGACATCACCTGTACTAATGTCCTTAGTCCACTGAGACATACAAGCTGACAGCCAGAGAGTAGTCATTCATCACACAATCAACAAGTACGTATGTACATTGTTATTCCTGCATTAGTGAGGCATACAATGTGTGATCAATTTCTATGTTACTGCCATATGTTTGTCTGGACTGCTGCTATACCATGGCTGGCCTACTGTTAAACTGGTTATATGGGAAAACTGCTGGATTAGGTGTGTGGGAACAATAGCACATGTTCTGCTGGGATACCCAGTAGTCCAACTATCATGTGACCCCACTGTTTAAGATCTCCCTTGACTGATGTAGTACATATCCCAACCATGAGGCCTACTGCATATTAAGAAGCACATAATAGTAGACTGGGTGACTGTAGTCCATTGTGGATGTTACTTGTGTCCAAATAACCCACTATATTTCCTTGCATAAATGCAGCGGATCCATACATACAATAGAATATTATAGTAATCCTTACAAGTAGTGTGTATGTAAGGGACTTACCTTACAAATACAGCAGTTGACAGAAATGTAGTTCAGGGCTGACTCTTTCTGATGCAAGAAGCACACGGCCAATACATAGATAGGTACAGGTTGTGTGGGTTGTCTGGCATCAATTTTACTGTATGAATGTGAGTTGGAGTAAGGTGTCAGTCCCTAGGACCCTAGGTTGTCAGTGAATGTGCTATTGCATTGTCTATTAGCCAAAGCCAGGGTTTACTGGGCATGCCTACTTCTGCCTACAGGGAGATTATTCAGGTTTCCTCTTCTGAGTCTTCCTATGACTGTGGCTGTGGTGACCTAGGCAGTGGTGGGGGGTGCTTATCCCTTCCCTTTGCTAATCCTGCTGCAGCTGTTTCCACAGTATCATATTGTGTAGCATAGCACATACTGTGAACATATGTGCACATTCGGCTGGAGAGTACTGCAGGGATCCACCAGATATATCAAGGCACCAGAACCATGACTTCAGAAGCCCAAACACATGCTCTATGAATTTCCTAGTTTGTGCTCTGACTTGCATACATATAAGTAAAAAGGATGCCAGCCAGCCCACACAACAAGTATCTAACTATATATTGGCTTTGTACTGCGTGCATCAGACAAAGTCAACCCCGAACTACAGGTCTGTCAACTGCAAAATGTGTATATTAAAATTAAATATTATTTGCCTTCCATGTATTCAAATACTGAACCGATTATACATGGAGCCATGACTCTACCCATTAAGCTACATGGATATTCAGACATCAGGTGTATGTTTACATATAACACTGAGCTACCTATAAGAAGTGCTGAGCACCGCTCCACACAAATATGCGCAGATACGCTTAAAGATACCTTTAAATAAATAATGAAATACATCCAGTTTTTATTTTTAGATGTCTGGCAGTTGTCTGCTATCTTATCTTTTGGTGCCACTTTGCATTGCTGAGCTCCGAGTCATGCAGCGCGAACATGCTTTTTTATTAAAAAAAAAAATAATATAACACTAAATGACCATCTGGGGAGTCTCTATCTCATCTGCGGACATGGTTAGCACTATACCTCTCCCTACACTGATTCAATACCCATGTTCCTTAGCTCTCCCTTGTCAACGAATATCATTCATATGTATGGTGCACTTCTGAGGGGGAACTGTGTACAAAGACACAGTAAGATTCCATGTAGGATCTATACTGTGCCTACACAGATTTTATTAAATCCTGGGGATAATCTATTTCCATAAATTATTGTTACTTTCACCCCTCTCGACTTCTTCAGGTCTGTGTTCAAGAACCTTAAAAATATATGTCTACAAAAAAATCTTACTAAAACTAACCAATATGCATAGTAAAAACAGTATACCAAAATTAAAACAAGAATACAACCTTATATGTATATTTAATGAGTAAGTTAAACCAGGAAAGGTACACCAACTTAGTGATGGCCAGTGTAGGAAAGAAATAAATAGTGTCCTTATAAAACTAGTGAACACTCCATATAAAATAACATTAAAATCAAAAATCAATACTTAAAAATAAATAAACGATCCAATATAAATAAAAATCTGCTAATAACTACAAATGTGTGGCAACTTAAAGAATAATTAGCTAGTACTGATATTAAAATTATTTGCAATAAAGTGGGAAAATGTATTCTATATTTAAGCTAAAAGAGGTGTGATGATAGAAACATATTATACACCATTATTAAATATTATTTACCATGGTATTAAAAACAACTGGAAAGAAATGATTGTGGAAAATTGGAAAAATATGATAGTAGATAAATAAGAATAGTGGAAAAATAAAATAACATTAGCTCTGTAAACAATGTGGCAATGTTCTAAGTTCCAATACACTTTTAAGTGAACACTAATAATTTAGTACATGGTTTCTGAAAGAATTCATCTTTAATTGCCATAAGAGTTCACATTTTTCCAGTACATTCAGGATAACACCTTCAAGATCACCCATGTCTATGCGATCCAGTATCTGGAACTTAAAAGCTACGTGTCTTTTATATATATATATATATATATATATATATATATATATATATATATATATATAAAAAAAACTATAAACATAAACATATATATAAAAAACTATAAATATCTATATATATATATATATATATATATATATATATGTACATATACTGTATATATATATATATATATATATATATATATATATATACTCATATAACGAGCATACAATTAGCTTCACATCTTATAGTGTTTCTCCCATATAGTCTTAGCTTTAAATTCAACAAAAATTCTAATGCTGCTGGCCTTCCTATAAACAAAGAATGGAGCTTTGTCTAAAGGATATCCTGTGACAATGGCCCAGTTTTCTTTTAATTACATTTTTGATACTGTGATAATTCAGAGTGTATGTCAAGATGCAGCTATATTTGCATTTGTTATTCTCAGTGTAATTTCTTAATATTGTCTTAATAGGGATGTTGAGTGAAGGTGCTTCAATCCTTTTCAGTTTTGTAATGGGTTCCAGTATGTTTTTAGGCATCTGACTTTCATAGCCTCTCACAAGGAACCCATTCTCTAAATTGTTCAGGTTTCTCAGAAAGGTTTCCATCTCTGTGGTATTTCTAGAGAATCTATAGTGCTGGGAATTCACTACATTATACTTGTTCTTTGCAGGATGCAGACTTTTACTGTGGAGTAGTAAATTAACTCTCATTGGTTTTCTGAACAGATCCGTGGTGATTCTATTATTGTTGGTGTCCTTGAAAATCTGCATATCTCAGAAAGTGATTGAAGTAGAGCTGTTGGAAAACGTAAATTTCAGGAAGGGGATAGTTTGATTGAGGTAAATGATAACATCTCCAAGCTGCAAGGTGTCACCTTCCCTCACAATAAAAATACTGCCAATAAAGTGCAACTAGCATGTGATATCTGCATGTAGTCTGTGTTGTTTAACACACAGTCCTCCTCCCTTTTGCCCAGGGCTATGTTAGCTATGCTGGGAGCAATGGCAGTCCCCATGGCAATACCAGTTTTTTTTTGTTTGTAGTATTTGCCATTGAAAGTAAAAAAAATAAAATAAAATTCAGTCCTAGATTAATGACCTTGTTTAACTTTCACAGCTGTGTCTGTGAACCTTGATTATGTCTCTTAAAATATTCCATATCTGCTGTTATACAGTAATTGTGAGGGAGCACTGTGTACAAGGATTCCACATCGATAGTTAATAAAATAGTGTCAGCTTCCACTGTAATGTTTTTATTTTCCTCAAAAAATCCATTGAATCTCTTATGTTTGACTTATTCTTTTATTTCAGAATGAAGAGAGATACACTTAAGAGAGGCCTGTATGTGTATGGTTTTAATTAGCTCTAGGAATGAATGCTTATGTAAAAGTCAATATTTCTGTTTGTAAATATATTTCCGATGGATGATAGATGAATGTGCTGATTATTACAGGTTGGTTTATATTAAGTTCATATTTCACAAGACATGTGATGAGTCATGGTGCTTATAACAAAAGTATTGTGCCCGTCATACATATGCAAGGGAATTTTATGTTAAATATTACCATGTATTGTTGGACACACATTAGCCTGATGTTTTATGTGAAACATTAATAATTTATGCTAAATAGAAATGTTTAATTATGCAAAGATTACTGATAAATAGGTTTAACATTATCATTTTTCTTTAGTGCTACATTCCTAACTAAAATGTTCTGAGAAATGGTCTTCTTAGACTCTTTGTAAAACTATACTGTAACTGGATTTGAACGCTTAATCAACTGTGCTCTTTATCTAAGATTCCTGCATTTACACCTTGTGCTACAGAAAAACTTACCTGACAGCTGTATTTTCTTCACTGAGTACTCAACAGAGTGCTTACATTCAAGCAATGCCACCAAACTGGTTTGCCCCATGTAAGGCAGCCTAAACTAAATTTTTCACTTTTTTCCATAAGCCTGAAAATTAATTTTTCACTGCCAGGTGGCATTCAGATGCAAAGGGTAATATTTATCGAAAGCTTTCAAATCAGCTGTACTGGCAATAACAAATGGAAGACACTTGCAATGAATCACAGTCTATATGTAACAATGAGTACAGGTAGTGCTGCATTGTACCGATACATTCAGCCATCTCACATCTCATTGCCACATCGGTACCGTCTTGTATGTATCACAATATCAGGACTTCAGCTAATGCCATGGGGATGGAGAAGGGCACAAAGAATGGCAGAAATGCCTTCATTGTTCACACAGCACACACAAAATTAATATTGACATAATTTCAAATGACTTATCTGTCAGTTCTTTTTAGAGTTTCCCACATCAACAGATTCGTACAATAAAATGATTGTCAAAATTTATTAGGAGCTACCACTGCAAAACAATCTGGGAACAGGTTTCAAACCCTTTATCACCTGTACTGTTTCCTAAGCTCAATACTTTGCACATTATGTCACAGAGATAGGAGTGTGACATATTGAATTTCTTCACTCAGTACTGTCCAGACTACCAAGGAAAGTGCACCAATGCTAGTTTTCTTTGTACTACTGATGGCAGTCCAAATACAATTTGTCAGTTTTCTCCTTTGTCCCTGAAATTATATTCACATCTATTGTCTGCTGCCAGTCAATGCACCACAATACCAAACAGTGAGCAAATGATACAAGGAAAAAATATTGATCAAATACTTTAAATGTAGATTTCATATGTTTAAGCAACTTTGTTATCTCCTAAAAGGAACCTGTATGAATTTGAACACTCAAGGTTAGTAAGAACAATTATTTGAGTATTTACCATAGTTACCATAGACAAAGACATATATTAGCAAGAAGAAACAGTGTTTACATATGGGGGGAATTTAATAAAGCCTACACAGATTTTTTTCCATGTAGGCATTGTGGCATACTGCTTACATGAAAGTAAGCAGATTTGTCATACAGTAAACAGAGCTGGGCGGCACACATGCAAGCACCAACACGGAAGTATTCATGGCATGCAAATCACCTCATAAACTGGTGAGTTGCATGCAAATGAGGGAGGTAGTGTAATCCAGCAAGTGGATAGGCAGTCCTGCAGACTTAGTGTTGGTGTCTGTAGTGTACATGGAAAAATTCCATGTACAGAAATTTAAACAAAGACCAGGGGCTGCAAAAGTGCAGTTCAATGGACAGAAATATGATAGCAGACACAGATATTTGCAAAATTTTCCACTATATGTTCAAAACCATATGGGAAATACTTTAAAATAATATTTTTTTAATGATCTGTGTATGTTTGTTTTGCATGCCACAATGCACAAACATGCTGTTATAAAAAAAATAAATAAAATAAAACAGGTTGTAAAAAATTTAGTAGTACAGTATGTGACAGTAATGTATTAATGGACTCTCCGTGAAGTATCTACAATGGTGGAATGGTGTTGTTGCCAATGAGGCAGGACGTGGAATCATGTAATTTCCAGGTTGTGTGCACGGATCCCTATGGAAATGAGGTGGGGTTATTGAATAGCACAAATGGGTATCTGTGTCCGCAGATCCTATGCATGTTGGTACAAAACCATGTTGGTGTCCAGAGAAGAGGTAGCTGACATCAAGAGGGGTGTGTGTCTCAGGACTTGTAAGCTCATTGGAGCTCAGCTGCATCTATTTGTGTGGTGCACCAGTATGCTTGGCAGGGAGTGTGTACACTGGCTGCTAATCTTTGTTTACCTTCAGGGCATGTGTTTCAGTGTGTTTGCATGGCGTGTCGCCATGCTGAGCGTGACCTTTCAGAGGTGTGTGTGTGTGTACAGTGACTGCCGAGCATTGTTTACCTTTGGTGCACCTGTTTGCACAGTGCACTGCTGTGCTCATCAGGGGGTGTGTATATTGACTGCTAGGCTTTGTTTACCTTCAGGACATGTGTTTGTGTGGCGTGCTGCAGTGCTGAGCAAGGAAGGCTGTCCAAAAAAAAATTTGGCTGAGAAAGCTAATGGTATAGTGACTACTGATGACCCCTGTTTCAATTAAACTAGGGCCATTAACAGTCATTAAAGATGTACTTGGCAGCTGGAATGCATCATAGGTAGCCAATCACACAGGCTTCATCTACAGCAGAGCACTATAAAGGTTGCATGCATCCTACAATTTAATTTCACCCCCATACTCTGCAAAAGTAGAGTACAGACTTGGGATTTTTAACTGAAGGATTGCTAGGGGCTGCTGTAGGTCTGACACATCCGTATCTGCTAGATGCTGAGCTCAGTGCTGCTGCTGCTGCTGCAGCTGACAATAGGCCTAGACTGAGAAGGAGAAGAGTGCTCAGGCCCAGGGTAACCTTCCAGGGGCTACATGAGCTGGTGATTGTAGAGCGCTACAGGGTGGACAGGGACATGCTACAAGAACTCAGAGCTCCGCTGCCCTCATCTCAGACCCAGAGCCAACAGAGAGGAACCAATCCCAGTGGAAACAAATGTATGTATAGCTCTTAGAGTACTACCTACAGGTAATTTCCAAAGACCAACTGGGGACAGGATGGTGGGGGGGTCTCACAGGCATCAGCATCCAGAGTACTCCACCAGTTCCTGGATGCTATGCTACCACATGCCAGTGAGCACATTTATTTTCCCCACACCCCTAAGGCGAGGGTCAACAGTATGCAACACTTCTACCATATAGCACACTACCCTGAGGTACTGATTGCCATAGATTGCACTCATGTACACACCAAAGCACCACCCAGAAAGGAGAGTAGAATCTATGGCAACCACAAGGGGTATCATTTAATCTACTGCCAGGTCATGTGCAATGCGTAGGGCATTATCATGAAAGTGTGTGCTGGCAGCCTTGGCAGTTATCACGACTCCCATATCTGGCTTGCATCACAGCTGTACCAGATGCTTGCTAGGGGAGCATCATGTATGGCTATTTACTGGGGACGTTGGCTATGCACTGAAACTGTTGATAATGACACCCATCAGAAATGCACAGACACCCATGCAAGAATGTGATAATGAGGCACACGCACAAACTAGAAACATCAGAGAGCATATGTTTTGGCTGCTGAAGTAATGGTTGTGGTGCCTTGATATATCTGGTGGAGTCCTGCAGTACTCTACAGCCACATGTGCACAGATGTTCACAGTATGTGCCATGTGATGCAATGTGATCATGTGAAAACAGCTGCAGCAGGATGAGCAAAGGGAAGGGATACACATCCCCCTAACAGGTTCTAGGTCCCCATAGTCACTTCCGCAGGCAGACTCAGAAGTGGAAACCCCTGAGGATGTCCCTGTAGGCAGATGTAGGTGTGCCCAGTAAGCCCTTGTCTTGGCCAAGAGGCAATGCATAGCACATGCACTGACAACCTAGGGCCCTAGGGACTGACACCTTACTCCGGCTCACATATGTATAGTAAAAATTATGCCAGGCAACCCACACCACCTATACCTAACCATGTATTGGCTCTGTACTGCATGCATCAGACAGAGTCAGCCCTGAACTACAGTTCTGTCAACTGCTGAATTTGTAAGGTAAGTCACTCACCTACACACCACTTGAAAGGAGTACTATAACATGCTATCATATGTATGGACTTACTGCATGTATGCAAGGGAATATAGTGGGCTATTTGGAGAGATTTAAAATCCACATGGGACTACAGATAACCAGTCCAATAGTATGTGTTCTGTAATATTCACTAGGCATCATGGTTAGAACATCCACTACAGCAGTCAAGCGAGATGTTAAACAGTGGGGTCACATGATGTTGGCACTACTGTCTATGCCAGCAGATCATGTGCTGTTCTTCCTCTACCCCCAACACATCAGTGTTCAATATAACTGCTGTAATGGTATGTCTGCAATGATATATTAGCAGACCAGCCAATTCCAGGGCTGTGACATAGAACCTGGCCACATGATGTATTTTCCCACATAACTCAGGGGAGACAATGTATTTTTGTATGCTGTTGATTGCGTGAAGAATGACACCTCTCTGTCTGGTGGTTGATGTGGCTCACTAGACTAGGGACGTTAGCATGGGTGATGGTCTTGATGGTTTGAATCTGGCAGCATCCACATCTTTTGCATGTCAGGTACTCATATGGTAGTATTCCCGCAGACTGTCATACCCCTCAATCTTTTATTTTATTTATTTATTTATTTTACATTTGTTGACCGGGATGGTCCGACTGGATACATGTCCATTTTCAGCGGAGGCCTGGGGAGAAAAGCTCCAATATTGCAAAAAAATACATATAAGTTTACACATTACATATATGGTATAAAAAATATGCTCGTTAACGTATTATCTACATTCATGTAGAACTTATGATAACAGAATAACAGTTAATATACAATTCTAAAGAGAAAAAAACTAATGAGAACTAGTGCAGTTCAAGGGACTTTAAAGTACTATTGCAAGATTCCAGTTCATTGTTTATCTAGAGTTCTGAGGGATGATAAAGAAACTACGTACTTTATTACAGTAGAGTAGGATTAATAGTCAGTTTGAGTAAGAAATTGAGAAGATTTCAAAGTTGTTCAAGTAGTGTAGGATGAGTTATAGATGACAGGAACCTAGCCTGGGTTTACGCAGGGGCATATCCAATGTTCCTTAAAGAATTGGGTAAGATTTTTCTTGAATTGAGAAAGCGTATTGGAGAGTCTTAGGTTGTTAGGTAGGGAGTTCCATACCTTGCCTATAGAATTAGCATAGAGAGCATCCCCTCCCATATTGTTGGATTTGATAGTTTGGACCAGTAATCTGTTAGAGGGCAAGACTACTTAGGTTGAGGTAGGGGTCAGTAGATTTTCTAGTGAGGGAGTTTTCAGGTTCCTTGATGATTTTATATGCTTGGAGAGTTGGTTAAGTTTGAGAATATTTGGTAGATCAAACCAGTCAAGTATCTTTAGGTTAAGGCAGTGATGCGTTCTATAAGGGCACCTGTAATGAATCTAGCAATGTGATTGTAAGTCACGGAAAGTTTGTTGATGTCCCCTATGTTGAGGAAAGAGAAAACAGGGAAACATACAGTAGTGTGGAGAGAAGATGGAGTGCTATGGTTAGTTTGGCAATGGGGTGAGGAAGTTCTTAATTCTATACAGTGATCCGAGTTTCTTATTTACAGTCTTTATGGTTTGACTGATGTGTAAGTTAAATTTAAGTTTATTGTCAATAATGACCCCTAGTAGTTTAGTGTTAGTGTCAGGGTTAATTATGGTGCCATTATTAGATTGAACGAAGAAGGTGCTATTATTAGCTAGTGGGGGGTATTGCACTGGAGAAGGAGCTGAGGTGGGAAAGAATAGTAATAGCTTAGTTTTTTTAGGATTTAGGATGAGATTCCTCTCTGATAGCCATTTTTCAATTGTACTAAAGCACTGTTGGGTCATTACTTGTAGGTCAGGGAGAGCTACATTAAAGCAGATGAGGGTGAAGTCGTCGGCATATTGGATGCATGTGGCTTGAGGGATAACTGAGTGGAGTTCATTTATAAACACGGAGAAGAGAAGGGGACCTAGAATGGAGCCTTGTGGAACTCCTATGGTATTAGGTAAGGGTTGAGAGAGCTTATTTTGCCATTGGACTGCCTGTTGCCTTCCAGAGAGATAGACATATTACCAATTGAGAGCTGAATTATCAAAGTGGAAGGTTTTTAGCGTCTGTAGCAGTAGTTGGTGATTGACCATATCAAAGGCTTTTGACAGGTCAAGAAATAGGGCAGAGGATATTTTTTTGTTGTTGCGATTTTTATTAATTGAGTCAATAAAGGATAGGAGGGCAGTGGTCGTACTATGGTAGGGTCTAAAGCCGTGTTGAGATTTGGTCAAAAGATTGTTTAGAGAGAGGTGATTAAGAAATTGTTTATGAACACATCTTTCCATGATCTTAGCTATTGGGGATAGAATTGCTATGGGTCTGTAGTTAGATGGCTCAGTAGAAGGACAACCTTTTACTGGAAGAATGCTGGACAAAGTCAGAGAGAATGGGTGGACAAAGGGCCAAAACTACAGACATACATTACACATGCTCTGCTGAACCTAGAAAGTGACTTGTATAACAGCAGGTTGCAAAAGAACAGAATAGCTGCAGGATGTAAAGGCCATCACTTAAATGTGTCAGCAGTTAGTACAATTCAGTGACTGCAGTATGCAATACTATACCAGAACACCACAAATGTATGAGGAACAGACCACACAAATGGAGCAAAATGCTGGACATTCTCCAAAAACATGAAAAGTGAGAGGTATGCAGACTGTCACCCTATGTGTGGTGTTACATAATGTACCCCAGTCAGATATTAAGTACAGCACACAGCCAGGAAATGACTTGGACAATTCCAGGGAAGTGCTGTACTGTGAAAACAGGTGCAGCAGCCAACATCTGCAGCACACAGAATCCCGGACCAGAGTATAGGTAGCTCTGGCCTGGAGTCATGTTGTAAGTACTGACAGCCCCTCTGGGCATGCTCTTAAACTTAGCTAACCTGAGTACAAGTCTGTTGCTTCTTCCTCACAAAAACCTGCTATGTGGAAATACGTCTGTACATACAGCTACGTATTCATATCTGTCTGGCCCTATCCTCCTCACACATAAGTGTATCTATCAGTATGTATCACATATACATATAATACTGATATATAATATAATATATATTTATATATATATATATATATATATATATATATATATATATATATTACAATGATACATAGACTCTCCATATATATCTACCTAACACATGTACATAATGTACACACACAGCAACATTTACAGAGACATCCCTGTTATACACATTTATATATTTATATATATATACCTTAGGGTTGGGAGGGTGGCCTAATGGTTAAGGTGTTTGCCTTACAAACACAAGGTACAGCGTTTGAATCTCACAGGGGATAATTGGCTAGGCTTAAAATGGCTCGCATGGGCAGTTAGCCTAGTACTACTCTATTAACCTATTAACATATTAACCTATAATATATATATATATATATATATATATATATATATATATATATATATATATATATATAGTGTGTGAGTGAGGATTTAAGAATATCCCTACATACCCTCGGAATGCTGAGACTGTCTGCTCTTGCTCATCTCAACAGTTGTCTGAAGGAACAAGATCAAGGCCACAACAGTAAATAATCCACTCACCCACAGAACCCTGTGCCTGTGGAATGTCACCTTGTAGACAGACACAGGTGAGCAGGTGTTGTAATATACAATGTTGTCAATGCATGCCTCAGATAGGCCATATTGTCCCTGGCCACATGGTTGACTATC
The DNA here is from genome assembly GCF_019279795.1 of Protopterus annectens. Taxonomy (NCBI): domain Eukaryota; kingdom Metazoa; phylum Chordata; order Ceratodontiformes; family Protopteridae; genus Protopterus; species Protopterus annectens. Next base: position 124,152,571 of record NC_056729.1, read on the forward strand.
TAACTGTGACCAGCCACATATGGCCATACTGGTAAATGTACACACATAGCAGGGATATTAACAGGTATACCACTCCTGGAACACTAGATGCAATAAGAGTACAAAGCAATATCTCTCTGCAGGCCACACCTGCTGTCCAACACAAGGCTACTTTGCGTACTCCACAAGTACTGTACCTGTAATGACATACTGTACCTGCAATGACATATACAGCTAACATAACCTGCAGTGCATGCAATAAGTTCTGTGAGCTATAGTGTGGAATAGTTGATAGTAGGGATTCTAATTTAACATCAGCCAACTCTATCTGTGTGTGTGTGTGCTAAAATATCCCCTTTCAGCATTATGGACATGCCCATATGGGCTATCTGTGTGAAATAGTTAGGCATTTTATGGCCCTGTGTCTAGCTGCTGTCCCTAAATTGCCCACCTCTACATAATCGTAACTGATGTCTGCCACCTGTCTGATCTGGACATAGAATATTTGTAGATGTGTCACCTCCATGACCACACCTTCTAGATTTGTATGTTCACAAAACCAAGGTGACACATAGCAAGGGTAGCAGACCTTATCACAAAGTATGAATGCATGATTATGCTGACTGCACCCATTGTCCCTGATATACTGTTCTACACTTATGCACCTAGGGATCCATGCATGTATACTGCCTTACCTTGCTGGCATCATATTTGTGCTATGCTACCATGCCATCCTGTGCCACTGTGCCACTGTATTTCTGGAATGTGTCCATGGTTGATCATTTCAGACTTCAGGAACACAAACATATACAGGTCAGTGACACACCTGTCATCCTGCAACACTACTGCCAATCCAACATCATGCAACAAAGGTACACAAAGTGTGATGTGTAGACCTGACACATGCCAGCATACATTATCTGCTGTGGGCCACAACAAGTGGCATGGCAAAACAATACTGCACTACACAAGTACATCTCAAGTAAGGTAGACACCATGTGCATCAGACACATAGTAACATTTCCCTGCATCTATGGCATGGATGGTAGGGATGTGGCACAGATATCATCACATGCACATGGTGTGTTGTGGGGGTACCAGAGGCCTAGGCTGTGCCAAACAGTTGACAGCATGTGTGTGAGTCAGGAAGGGGTGCCAGTTAGATGGGCCATGGAGAGGTGCCACGTGTGTCTATTGCTGACCTGCATGTGACAGTGGTATTTGAGTGTATGCATGTACACAGTCAAACCCAGTGCTAGCCCTACACATATGTAGGTTAGACAGCTGTGGACCAGACATGGTAGGTGGACAGTTCACATTCTCTGGCCATGAACACAGGAACTGATTCTGCCAGGAGTAGCACTGGCACCACCATACCCAAGGTCAGATGCGGTGCTAGTACCTGACAGTGACTGCTGTCTGCTGGGGCTGTGCCCCCCATGGGACCACCCAGGACCATGTGCCCATGGCTTGCCACATTGTGGCATGGACAGCACACTTCTCTCTGTAGTGCTGGAGGAACTGCCACTACAGGAGCGTGACTGTGCATGGCCACATGGACACTGAGCAGATGGTGTTGCTGACCTGCATCTACGTGTCCAATGCCCATCTCCAACCAGATGTTCCAGCACAGACAATACGTGGTCCAAGACAGACACTGTCTCAGTCCAATGTCTGTCCACTGCATCAGTGAACTGATCCAGTGTGTACCCCAATGTGGTGAAGGCAGTCATGGTTGTCAGACTGTGCTGCATCCATAACGCTAAGCATCCATCTGGTGCTGCATTCAGAACATGCCTGTGCCTCCATGATGGCTCAAAAAATGCACCAAGTTACCCAAGATGTGACACCTGCAACAGATGGTGGATAGACAGCAGTCCTCCTATGAGCACCCCTATCAATCTGCCTGTGTGGGACCTCACCAGCTCTCCGGCTATGGCCAGTGTCTACATTCACTGACACCATACTTGCCACACTGTCCTGTTCAAAATCACTACCATCTGACTGTGCAATATCTGTGGCCTCTGGGGACTGGGTATGTGGGAGCATGCTGACTGTGTGCAGTGAGAATGGGGGCAGAAGAAATATGTCAACCTCTGGGACAGATTCAGCCTATGCCTCACTATGGCCACCATCATCATCAGAGTCTGATGAGACATGGACATTAGGTTGTGAGGGGGACAGACTCCAACCCCACCGCACACCTGAGAAACCAAGACAAAAGCAGTACATTACTCCCTGCACTTTTATGTAAGGTAATCCACACAGGCTCATACAAATGAGGATCCACAACTGCATTTCCAGTCCCACATCTTAACTCCACTCCCATTCACAACAGAAAACCTCTCAGCAACATACACAGATGAGTCAAGCTCTTTATAACATGCACTTCAGCCACATCCAGTTAAAATTCCCAGTACAATCTGCCTGTAAAGTATGTCATGTGACACTATATGTGATAGGAATACACATAAAATCCAGTATATCTGTCTTCAGAATGATATGCTATTACTAGTGTCACTGCCTCAGATATGTACCATCTCCATTTTGTATTTGAACAGGCATCTTGGAGTAATAGCCTCATGTATACTAGGCTGTGTAGCCACTCATAACTATAAGTACAAAAGTGTCAATGGTTGTTCAAATACACACCTGTGATTACCCAATCTATGAACAGTAGTTAACTGTTCCAGAATGGAACATACAAATATATTACTCTGGCTAAACACAACATTTCTACATAGGGCAATATGGCAGCCCTTAACTTTCATAGGGTAGATATGATCCGTAAAAAATAGTATCACACTTATCAGGTACAGGACCTCGGACTTGGGCCATACCTAAGGGACCTATGAAAAAGTGAGGGAGAGGTACTGTCAGCACCACCAAATGTTGCAGCACTACAAGGTAATATGTGCATATATCCACATGTACAGTAGCTACTGTGATACTGGCTGTATTGCTGACATTCTGAGTATGTGTGCACAACTGAATGTAAACCTCAACACTGCCCCCCAATGCAGATAGACCCGATAACAATGTACAGCCTGCCACTATGACTGAGACAGTATTACAGTGATGAACACATTACACTTAATTGGACGGTCCTCTGCTGTGGACACTGGGGCACCCATCCCCATGACGTATGGTCTGATGGATGCCTAGGAGCTGTCATATGTTCTGATGTTCACCAGGAATTCATCTGTGGCCTAGAGTGGTTGGTGGCATGATTCCTGGTGACAGCTGCCCTTCTTCGTGCAGCATTCAGCTTGTCTGTGGCCCAATGTCGTACCTGCTCATAGGCCCTGTCCTGTTTGCCAATCTGATTGACATCCTGCACAAGGTCTGCTCACAATGCTGCCTGCTGTTCCCGAGTATGCCTCCCCCTGGACAACAAGATCTGATGGTGCTGTCTCAGACCATCCACTATTATATCATTCTCTGCTTCTGATAAGGGGCATGCCTTCTGTGGTACATGGTTCCTGAAAGACCACAGAAAAGGAACACATCACAGGACCAAATATGTGGACGTCCACTATGTACACATCTAGCACACCCATAATGGCCTGAACTATCCACTGCTCCCTCAAATGTCATACCCCCACAATCTGGCAATACATGACCTGTGTGGATACCACCAAGATAGGAGCAATACTGGGGTATGTCCCTGTGTGCTGTGATAGATTCTGCTGTATGTTCCTACACCCAGCACTGCAGTCTACTGTGTTGTGCCCCCTATGGGCAAACTCCCACTAATATGTCATACGGCCACTGCCAGACAAATAGCAGTGTGCTTTTACAACCACAATATAGGGACAGTCCAGCAACACTAGTGTGCCACAATGACAGAAAACAATGCAAACTTGCTGTGGTACATCTTCCCTCTAGGCAACATACCACTCAACTATACAGATGTTTGCAGAATGTCAAGATGTTTACCTCATACTTTTGGTCATTTTCTCACAACATTGTGGATTTCTGACAAAAGGTTGGCCAATCATTGATGGTTGATGTCAGAAAAGGAAGACAGATGTCTGAGTTTAAGACATTACACCCTTCAGAACACAGTTACGCTACTGTAATATCTGTTATTCTATTCTCTTTCTTACTTTGTACGAGCAATAGTTACAGTGTCCCTAATTTTGGGCCTTTGTCCCTCCATTAATCATGGCTTTGCTCAGATATCTTGCTGTAACAGGTTGACAGCTATGTTAGGCATAGCTCTAAACCAGACAGGGAACGATTTTAACAGGATCAAGGACTTAGCCAGAGTATCAGGAGCAATCAGGAACACTGTTAAAATGTTATACATATTTATGTGAGACATTGACAGACTGAGAGGAGGTGAATTAGTGTACATCATCTGACGTTGCAGGAATATATACCCTTCCCTCTTGTCACTATGTTTTACATGTCATTTACTAGCTTCCCTACAACAGCCAATCACTGTAGGTGGGAATAAGAAGATAAGAGCTAAGATGTGAGTGGAAATCAGGGACATTTGAGAGGTGTGCCTGTAGGTGCAGGACAGCTGAGTAACAATGACACGCCATTACCATAGATCTAAGACAGGCATGCTGCTGCAATCTCTATTCCCCATACCTCCATCCTCCCATCTGCATCCTGTTACATGGAGAAAACAATTACATACCTGGTTGAGTGCAGTACTCCTTTGTTGAACTTTGCTTCTAGTAATCTTTTGACAATATGCTCTCTGTGTGAGGTAAGTCTCATGCAGACTTGTTCCCCATAACCAGCTACCTGCCTTTTTAAGGTACTGCTCATTCGCATATAATTGCCTCTGCACCAATCTATGGCTTTGTTATGGTAATTGCAGCCAAAACAGCTGAATTGCACTAGACCTAGGCTCCTGTCTTAGCTGTTAAGATGGACATTACTGAGGTGTGGAGACCTACAGCATTGCAGAGGGTAGCTACCATAACTGTTACCTGTAGAGATTTTTGTAGTATCTCCACAGTTTTGCCTCATATGCATGGTCAGTGCCCCATGACATTGTGGTCATCTGGCAATTCACTGGCAAACATTGTGGGTTAAGGTCAGTAACAGAAGACACACATTTGAATGTCAGACTTCATACCCCTCTGAATATGCATGCTAATGCAATAGATGTTATTGTAGCAACTTACTAAAACATGTCCCAATCCCTGGACCTTTGTCAACCCCATTAAGTAAGGCTGTGTCCGGATTCCTTGTGTTAGGGTGTTGGGAGGTATGGTATGTCTGTAGTAGTTACCTTTACATACAGGTATGTGTGCTACAGGCTGCAGCTGCTGCAGCCCAGAACACATGGAAGGAGTGTGAACACTGTTGGACAACAAGCTGTACATGCAACTGTGGCAGCTGTGTCAGCCCTGTCATTATGGCAGAGGCAGGGTAAGGGTACTCTTTACAGTCCAACTGAGGCATGTGATTAAGGTACATCTGTTATGCAACACAGCCAATAACAGAGTGGTAGACAATACATATTTATGCTATACAGATATGTGCAGTGTGTCCACACCTGCAGGCCCTTGACTTGAAAAACTGGATAGTAGTTCATTAATTAGCAGTAACCTGTGCAGATAAAGATTTCATGACTCAATAATTGCGGTCTTCACAATAATGTATTTGAACTGCAACACAAGACTGGATCTGAAGCAAGGAATGTGTGTGGAAAAAACGGACTGCATGCAAGTCATTTAACAAACTGAGCAACTGAGTCACTGCTATAGCAGGTGTATTTATAAGATATATTTGCATACATGCAGGCTGTGACAAACAGTTGCTACAGCCATCAGTATGTGTATGGCTTTATATGGATGTGTTTCTGCAGCAGAGTCTCAATTGAATATGTATTTTGGCATGAATGCATTAGCAGGTGTCATTCTACATGTTGATGAAACAAAGGCACATTTACCTGCTATCTCAGGCCTCACTTACATCCATTTTTATGTCTTTGGCTGTCTAGTGGTGTATTATTGCACCAGAGTCCAAGGTACACTCCCATTTTCCCATTAATTTTTAATGCCATTTTGCACTGTGCGGTGCACACAGTGTGCAGCTCTGCTGAGACATGCCTAATGACTGTAAGTGGCAGTCACTATGTTTTGATGAAAACACCTGTTCAACTTAAGATCTGAGTGGTGTGGCAGGTTAATGCAGTGTGCTGCAGGTATGATGGGCTTGGGTTGAAAACATGGCAGAGGTGTTTATTTTTTACATGTCAGAGGTGTTTATTTTTTACATGTCACTTACAATGCTATAAACACATATACTCATTAGTGCTCTATTTAGCTGAACTAAGAGAAGCTGCTAGATGTGGTGTGTCTCGCAGCTCCACACTAAAAAAATGTAAAGAAAAGAAAAAATGGGGAGATAAGAAAGTGGTGAAATGGGGCAGGAGTGGGATAAACATAGTGAAAAGCATGTATGGATGTCCAGGAAGGGTGTAGGAAAGAACCACGGCTATCTATTTCTTCTACAGCAACAGCTGTGCACTTTGACAGATTTTGTTGATGAATTTGAACTCTCAAACCCCAGAGAGAGGGATGAGGACAACATAACTTTGTTGTCAAGTAAAATAAACACTGTTACAACTGCTAAATCTGCCAATAGAAACAAAACAATCTGCAAGGAAAACCTTCAGCAGGCCACCACGGTACCACAATGCAACTGTTAAAACCACAAATTTATTGAGTAAAACTGTAAAATGCAGGAATAAAAATCAGTCCAGCTGATATAGTCTTCTTCAGATCATATGTGAATCCTGCTACAGCTTTTATTTAAAACTCAGATGCCCAATCACAAATGTGGGGTGTGCCACATGTGCAAATGCAGATTCATAGTCTTAGTATTGATTGGAAGCATAGCAGCCAACTGCAGTTCTAGAAATTAGTCAACAGCCAGTAGTGAAACATTCAGTGGTAACTTTCCTATTGGATAACCAATTGTTTTCTTAGACATATATCCCTGTGATGATAGGTTCCTATAGGACTCATTGAGTCCAATCAGCCTCTTGTGGCTCATTGCCATTGCAACAGAAAGTGTGTGTGACAACTGGTATTAGCAAAGGCAGCAAATACGGCTTCTGGAAGCTTTGTAGCAGCAGTAAGTAAGAAACACTGCATCATGATATATAAACTTTCTAAGTTGCATAGCCTCCTCAGGGCCCAAGCCTTAGCTTTCTTGCTTTTAAGATAGGTCTTAATGGCACTACACTGTTTAAGCCTGGAGGACAATGTGCTCTTAAATTAATAATCCAGTTGATTTCTCTAATTTCTGTCCAGTTCTTAATATCACCTTCTCTTAGGCTAGCTTGAATACATTCCAGGACTTTAAACTTAAACACATGTGTTGGATTATGAACAATGTGCATAGCAAGCGCATTGTTTAAATCAGCATTCCTTATGTCTCTCATATGATGTAGAATCTGATCCTTAAGTTGCTGGTCAGTTTTTCCTACATAGAAAGCTCTACATGAGCGGCAGGATGCCATATAGACAAAATGTTGAGCAGTATAATTTGCAAATACATCAAAAACATAGGTACTATTGGAGATAGGATGAATAAAAGTGTTGCTGCTGTCAATGTGAATACAAGCTTTACAACAATGGCAACTGAAAGCGCATTTTCTTATCAAAGGTGTCTGGTGATCCAAGCCATCTTTATTACATAAGAGACTTTTTATGTTCCATTTGTTCTTGTACAAGAACCTGGGTTTGTCTCCTATGATATTTTTAATCCTCTCATCAGCAGTCATTATAGGCCAATATTTTCTAATGGTGTCACACACTTGTTTATTATCAGTACTATATGTCAAAAGAGAATTAAGTTGTGAATTACTGTTATGTTCACCAGAGGATGAAATGGTCAATTGTTCAGTGTAGTAGAGGCTTCTCATATTCTTAAGGTCAGTGGTCAACTTGAGATCCGACTCTTTGTAGCCTCTTGCATGTAAATTATGGTGCAATTTGTCACATTCTGTTACAAAGTCAACCTCTGATGTGTATAAATGTGTGACCCTTGTGGCTTGATTTTCAAAGATATTCTTAAAAATATGGTTGTGGTGCATACTCTGGCGATGTAGGTAGTGGTTTCTCCAGGTGCCATTCCTAAGGAGGCAGGTGTGTAAGCTAGTTTCCGGATGCAGCATCACCTTTACATCAAGAAAATCAATAACTTCTTTGGAGTAATCAACTTTAAATAAAGAAAATTAGTGTTATTGTTCAGATAGTCAGTAAAAGAAATCAGTTGGCTAGCATCTCCTTTCCATAAAATAAAAATATCATGTACAAAACGTCCATAATAGAGTAGGTGTTTATGCCAAGGATTGGAATCACATAATAATTTCTTTTTCTCCCACTGGGAATACTAGATTCGAATAACTGTTAGCACAGGGGGTGCCCATGGCAACCACAAATATCTGTAGGTAAATCTCCTGCCCATACATGAAGATGTTATTTTCTAGCACCAGCTCCAAAGGGCTTATGGGGTGCGTAGAAATACCTAGATATCTGAGGAACCGATGGATAGCTTCAATACCAAATTAATTCAGAATAACTGTAAATAAACTATTAATGTCCATCGTTACCAATAGTAAGTCTCTCATATCCTTCAGATCCTTAACCTTATTTCTTAGGTCAGTTAGGAAACTACCTGTGTCCTTGAGCACCATAGTGGCTTGTGGTAGGGCTTTTATCAACTCATTTTCAATGTACATCAAGAGAGGCTCCATTATCCTCCCTCCTCCCACCACTATGGGCCATAGTGGTAGATCTATAGGGTCCTTGTGGATCTTAGAAAATCCACTGATGGTTGGTATGGTAAGGTGGATTACTTCAAAAAAGTCATATAGAGCTTTGTTTAGCCATCTTTCCATGAGTAACTCATATAAGTGACTGTTGAAGCTATTAATCATCCTGTCAAGTTCTTTTCTATCTAATTTCTTGTAAGTCTGCATGTCACACAGCATCAGATTCATCTTCCTTGTATACCATTCAGAGTAAATTACCACAATACCTCCTCCTTTGTCAGCTGATTTAATAGCCAGATCTTCTTTTTCTCTAAGGTCCTTTATGGCATCCCATTCCTGTTGTGTCATATTATAGAAGCCTCCTTACTGGTTGCCATTTCCTCTTGGCTTGGCTAACTCAGTTTCACAAAGATGTATAAATAAGTCTATTGTAGGGTGGTTTACAGGTGTGAAAAAGCTCTGTTTTTTTATAACAAGTGGTGGGTTGATCATTCCCTGATTGAAAAACTGACCTGAGGGTGATATTTCTTCCAAATAGCCTTAGGTCTGTAACAAATTCATTCAAACCAGATGATAGTGCTGGTATAAAACTCAGACCCTTGGTAAGCAAGGATATATGCTCAGGACATAATGTTAATTGAGAGAGATTGAAAACTAAGTCTACATCATTTTTTTTCCATTTCCTTTCCTGGCTTTGCATTCTTGAGTTTCGGTGGAACTGTTGTTTGACAAAAACCGGTAGAGGCCAGTTGATGGATGTGTGGACCACTCCTTCATTTGGTCTAGTACTTGCTTGTAATGAGATGTTAGAATTATACTCCATCGACAAAGTCTGAGAGACATGGCTTGGGCCAGCTTCATGTAGATCTATGCCAGCAGCCTCAGTGGCTAATCTATCCATTCTCAAATCTGCACTATCAGGAGATGTATCATCATCATCAAGTGCATTTGCCATGCATTCTACATTATTCACGGTCATACTGAGTTTCCTTTGTGTTCATGGTTTCTTTCTTTCAACAGGTCATCTATCATCTCTGGGCCACTCAAAGATGTGGCCTCTCTTGAAATCTTGAAAGTCACGACTCACTTTCTTTGCTTTCTGTTCTTTGAGCTTACTGTCATATATATTGAGGTTAAATTGTAGCATCTCTAGTTTCTGTAGACAGGAGTCATCAAGGTGCATACTTTCCAGCTCCATTTGTTTTTGTTTAATGCTAGTGGCTATTTTATCCTCTTCTGGTTTAAAAAAAATCTATCAATAGATTCATATATCTGTAGCTGGTCTCCAAGTTGATTGCTTGCCATTGAGCAAGCAATTCTGGGTAGGTGTTACCATAGGAAGGAAGCCATTTAACCCTCATCCCATTGGAATCACTTTGTGGAAAATATAGGCTTCAAGATGGAATTGCTGCCATTGTAACCTCTTCAGAAGATACACAGCATTTTCCACCTCACGAAAGATAGCATAAAAATCAGTTCCTGTGGTGTTATTCATCAGTGCAGCATTCTCAACATTTTTCAGATTCAATTGTAATAGAGAGTTGGATGATTCACCCACAAAGCCAGATAAATTAGATCCCTTCATTTTGTCTTTCAGGGATGAGTTTTCCATCATGTGCAGTGTAAAAGAGAAACCAGGCAACAAGTAAAATAAACACTGTTACAACTGCTAAAGCTGCAAATGGAAGCAAAACAAACTGCAAGGAAAACCTTTGGCAGACCACCACAGCACCATGAAAAAACTGTTAAAAGACAAATTTATTGAGTGAAACTGTAAAATGGAGGAATGAAAATCAGTCCAATAAGCGCGTTTGGCTGATATAGCCTTCTTCAGATCATATGTGCATCCTGCTACAGATTCTATTTAAAACACAGATGCCCATTCAAAAATGTGGGGTGGACCACATATGCTAATGCAGATTAATAATCTTAGTATTGATTGGAAGCATAGCAGCCAACTGCAGTTCTAGAAATTAGTCAACAGCCAGTAGTGAACCATTCAGTGGTAACTTCCCTGTTGGGTAAGCTTCTTAGTTTTAACCAATTGTTTTCTTAGATGTGTATCCCTGTGGTGATAGGTTACTATAGGACTCATTAAGTCCAATCATTCTCTTCTGGATGTGTCATGTCAATTGGACATAATTACTTGTGTCCAGCAGTCATGTGTGCAAAATGGAGAGCTATGTATGAGGTGATATTTATTTTTTTGGGACAGGTGCCTGTTTTTTTTTTTTTTTTAAGGTGAGAGTGAAATGCTGGGGAAGAGACTTAAGTAGGAATGGATGCATTTGCAGACAGACAAGACAGACAAAACAGCAGACAGGGCCAGTGTGTGACACATGAGGTGGGTGAACACCTTGGATGGGGAGAGTGTAATGAAATCCAAGTCACATGTGCCTCCAGATGGTGGCAGCAATGTGACTCACGTCCCCACCCATGGGATAGTTGACACTGCTCATTCACTGCCTTGAGGATGGCTGTGCTGGAGGCTGGGCACAAGGGTGGGTTGCCCATCAGGTTGGCCAGCACACCCTCAATCCAGTGCAGGTGGTATTCATAGATCGGATGAACAATCCTACACACCACAACCAGCAGTTCAGGGTGACAATGCCCCCCACTGTCACCATTCCCAGGAGAGGCTGAGCCCTGTCCCTTGAGGCAGTTCCTCCCAACACTGCATGTGGTGCAGGGGCAGTGGAGGGGGCACCACTGGTCAGGGTCCCAGATATGTTAGGACTCAATGCCATGGCCAGTTGAGGCAAGGTAGCAGATCACCCTGAACCGGCCTACCCTGATGTACTGTAGTAATGAAGATATAACAATAAATACAGGTTAGTTGTGAACAAATCATTGTTGTTAACAGCATGACAGAACATTGGAAATTACTCAGTTACATATCAATGCATATTATGTGAGACACAACAATAAATAACAGAACAGTCAGTATAACACCATGCCAGTAACAGTTATAGCATAATGCCAACAAAATAGGTAATGTAACAAGATATGTAAATATGCAACCATTATAAAACAAAACAAAAATAAAACACATGCCCCAAAATAGTTATTGTAATAGCATATGTTAATAGTAAACCATAACCAGTGAATAACAATAAAAATAAATGAAGAGTAGGAGGGGGGCAAGAGAGAGAGAAAAACATTCCATTAGTAACATTTCTGGTTATTTCTTTGCCAACAGTACTGCTCTATGGGTCTGTATTTTGTTTATGTGTTACAGTGACTACATGTCCCCTATAGCTGATGTAGTAAGTGCATACCTCTCAAACTGTTTCTATGGGAAACTATGGGTCAAGCAGTACCAACTTCAGGTATACAACTTCATAGAACATTTGTACATCAGGTGGACCTATATAACTACCAAGGTGTTCTGTATGCTTATTTGGTGATACATTGCAATCTAGGTAATCATTTCCATGGTAATCCTATGACAGACAAAGTATGCACTATTAATTACATAAAGTGAAATTGTGATACTTGAGAGACATGTATATGTACAGTACAGATACTAAACAGCTGTCATACCTTGGTTGGCAGGCATGGGAATAAAACCCAATAGCAGTGACTGCTGGGGGCATCTGCATAGGATGTATTAACTGACTGCAGCAACTTTTAACAGACACTTCAGGCATACAGCCATACCGGGATTACACATTTTATTTCTTATTGAACATTGTTGATGAGCACATTCTTGCTAATAATTTTAACAGTCTGTGACATCTAAACACAGAATTGTCTACTCATAATATGGGCTACCTCACCAATTTACCTGTAGTTCCTGTGGAGAGAGAATCTGTAGGCATTACGAGACTGCTACTGTAACATTTAGTGCTACATAGCATTGGATTCAAACCCTGGTCTGTGTGTGGCAAAATGTACTATACACAGAGCATTTAACAAACTGAGCCACTGATGATTATTGACTGATATTTATCTAGAGCTCACCTGCAACCAAAATATGACCTGGTAGCACTACTACAGTGATATATTGCAGTGACAGCAGAACTCAAGTGCACGAAATACAAGCATAACACAGATAGTAGGTAAGTTATATATCAGTATAAACAATGCTGGTGTACACAATTTATTGTTAGTGGCTTGAAATATCTGTGAAGTCAACAAACAATATCAGCTCATGGAGTCACTGACTCATGGAGTCAATATCACCGATATACCTTTATTACCTGATGTCTCTGGATGACAGAGCATTATATGAACAATATTGGCCTAGAGACAGCATTGAGCAGTACTATATGAGTTAACCAATGCAATTTGCATCCATTGGATTTACATTCTACAGCTATGACAATTTTATACTTGACTACAGCACCTTACCTTACAGCCTGAATGCATACAACTCGTCTCAAATGGTTACAACAAGACAATCCTGATGTACAGCATTTTCCTTGGTGTTATTGGCATTGTTTCGTGTTTTATTGTGCAACAGTTGGGATTATTCATTTATTGCAATACAGCTCTAATTCCACATTTATTGCCCTACAGACTTTATTGAATATACTTTAATGCAGTTACTGGTATTGTTTCATGTTTTTATTGCACTACAGTCAACATTATTCATTTCTTGCAATACAGCTGTAATTCCACATTTATGGCACTACAATCTTTATTGTATATACTTTAACACAGTTAATATTTTACTGTTTCTTGCTTATTTCACTACAGGTAGCATAATACATCCATACTCACTACACTCAGTGCAATCTGGCCAAGCACCTGGGATGCGACTTGACAGAGCAAACCCTCTCAGCTGTAGCTGTTGAGAGAGAAGCACACCATAATGCATACCAGATTTGCAGACATTCAGATTATGTATTGTTAAAACAGAGGTAAAATTACTTATATACTTGTGGGGCATTCCCTGCCCATGCTTCTTGGACCCAGGCGTCCAAGGATCCCCTCTTTCTTTATTTCAGGTCATCATGGTGGTGACAACACTGTTCACATGTGCAGGGGATACCAGTAACTTTGGTAAGTTCTTTGGCCAGCTGATCCCAGGCCTCTGCCTTGCTCTCTGATTCTTGGAAATCTCCCTGCAGCAGCGGGTCATCATGGTTTTTAACTAGGAGTCGAACTATGACCATAGACTCCAGAATGCCCCAATGCTATGCCCAAAAGAAAGCACCTTCAACAACACCAGCCATAGAAACTGTCAAAGAAAGAACTCCAATAGTTTCTGCTGCATTCCCACCTATTTGGCTTAATATAGGCTGTTTTCCCACCCTTACACGTCATTGGGCAACATTCAAAAAAGTGGCACATCACCTAGCACCACACAAGCCAGTGCAGATGAGCCGAGTGGTGGAAAACTTGCAGAACTGTAGTCTTAGTATAGCTTAGCAACACACAAACCAGCGAAGCAGAGCTGAGCACTGCACAAACATTGACAGCTGTTACCATGTTTATGCACTGCTTAACAGGTCTCAGCATAGCTAAGCAGCGCTTGGCAGAGTTCAGCGAGGCCATCTGTTATGGAACAAATGCATAATATGTATATCAAAATCAAATACATAGTTTCCCTTCCATGTATTCAAACCCTGGACCTACTGCACATGAAGCCGTAACTCTACCCATTTAGCTATGAGGATATTAACAAATTTGTCATACCTTCACATATACCACTGAGCTACCTATAAGCAGTTGTGAGCATCATGCTGTGCCATGCAAACACACTTAGACATACCTTTAAATAAATAATTAATTACATCCAGTTTCTATTTTTCGATGTCTGTTGGGTGTCTGCTATCTTATATGTGAGTGCAGCTTAACATTGCTGTACTCCTTGCTGTGTCGCTACGTGCAAACATGCTTTTTTAAAAATAAATAAATAAATAAATAAAAATAAAACAAAGATAAGACTAAAACGAAGGATATTGCAGGGAGTCTCATTCTCACCTGCAGCCACATTTAGCACTACACCTCTCCCACCACTGATTCAATAACCATGTTGTCTCTCCCTCGTCAACGCACCATCATTAATATGCATGGTGCATTGCCGAGGGGGAACAGTGTACATGGACACTGTAACAGTCTGTGTAGGCTCTACACAGTGCCTACACAGATTGTATTAAATCCTGGGGATAATGATAATGTGGCATTTTATCAAGTAATATTGAACGGGCAACAGACATAAGTTATGAAAGCTGTCCTTCCTCATTTGACAGTAAATGTCTGGATTTTTGAGATATTGCAAAGAGTTATGATACCCATGCACTCTCACAATATTAAGCAAAGACCACATACACTGCAAGCATATTCCTTTCTTTCTGTATGGTGCCTCATTCCCTTATCTATGCTTTCTTACTAGCATTTCCATCTCTGTTTTATTGCATATGTTATCTTTATAAATGCTTAAAGTGCTCCATTGAATATGAACATTTCTTTCTAAGGGTCAATAACTGTAGTAATTAAACCAGCATTTGGATGTTAGGAATGTTGCTTTCCTAAATCCCTCAGTGTACTTTCAGATTTCTTAGTTAGTCTATTCTCCCTGACATACCTTCATTAGGCGTCCATCAAAGAGGATAGAATGTGAAAGATGATAGTTCCTGCATTCAGAGTAATCATAGCTACTTGCAAGCCATTAACAGCGAACACATCTCAGTGTTCATCCTTGCTTTGATAGGATGTGTGCATGTAATTGTTAGATCCTTACATCACATTTACTTCACTGCCCTTACTGCAGATTATGGTATTCAGGAATGCTAATGATTTAACACCGCATTTGCATACTCACAGTGCTGACCCTGCACTATATAAAGGTAATTGTGTAGCAAATGCACTTATATCATTCGTTAAGGTCATCCAGTGGGGGATGCAGGCTATGCACTGGACTCTGATGCATGACATCCTGCAGAAACCCATACAATCCCAATGACCAAGGATCTGATGATTCCCATGCTCAAACTTGGAAAAATCATGGAATGTGTGCTTGGAATTCGGAAATCAAGGTTCCATTGTCTAGACAAATCAGGAGGTGCACTGCATTATGACTCAGGCATTTCTGCCAAAGTACTTACAGTCTGTGCCATGTTACACAAAATAATCTTAGGAAACAGCTTTAACAAGGGCAGCAAGGGTTTGGACCACAGTTTTAAGTAGCACAACTATGACCTGCAGTAGCAACATGTACAGTTGAGGAATCTGAGTGAAAATCGCCAGTTACAGGTGGTGATGACAGATGGAGGTGGGCACAATATGCTCTGGTTAAGTAGCAAAAGGTGGCACACACACTCACTGCTTAGCTCAAAGCCTATGATCTCACCCACATACAAATAGGAATATTGATGCATTTCAGATGGTACAACTTTTACTTAACCACGTAATTTCTGTGTTCTGATAGCATCGGACAGGAACAACCTCTAAAGACACAACTTGTACCTGCACTAATGACAAGGTAAGTGTGGAACTAAAAATAAAAAATATGTTATACAACTAATTACTCTCATATAGAAATACGTGTATGCCCCTAAACACAGCATTTTTTCTGAAGTGTACGTTTGCAATATTAGACAGTTGAGAGTTATGCACAGCATAACTAACATCATTATCTTTGCCTAGATTGCTCAAAATAATACATAAATGACTATTGCCACAGAAACAAAGCCACACCATTTATGCCATTTTTAAAAATCAGCTGCAACAATATTGAGACTACTGGCTGTAGAACATTCAGATACACTCTGTTTCACCATTGCTTAGACTTTCCAGTACCATCTTGAAAAGAACTGCTACATGAAACAGTGAAACACCCAGTGCAATACGTAACAGACTAAAAACTGAACGTGGATGCATTTACATTGCTTTTATCTCGTCACTGTTAAAACCCAGGAAAAAATAAAAGCAAGTCACCCAAAATACCTGCCACATTTCAACATTTTTAGATCTACTGTAGCATTGTTACCTAACATGCCATCATGCTGAGGCCAGTTTCACAGAAAAAAAGTTTCTGGACACCAACAGAAGCCCTGTCTTGGCAGTTTAAGCTAGGAAATAAACAATCCCAGCAAAGAAAATGCACAATAACAGTTATCATTATGGTAAGTAATATTCTTTTTGAAACACATGTAAAATGAACAAAACATTTAAAATGCATAACAAGTCACTTTAAGGACAGAGATGAGTAATACTGATATTTTTTTCTAACCTCCTTAGATACTTCACAAGAAAAAGAACTTAAAAAATATAGCCATTTTTCAGGTCATCTGCAATTAATTACTGTGTCTCAAACAAGTTAAATTTCACTGATTCTGTAATAAACTAAATACCAAGTTTTATTTTTTCATGGACTTCCTTGACAGCATCCCATATCAAACAATGTACAATTGACTTACATGTTTTTATAGCTGTACAGGGTATGACAAAGCAAGCTGATTTGTCATGGACTACCTTTTTTTTCCCAGAGACAACAGGAACCAGCTGCATAGCTACACAATGATCTATTCCAGAACAAAACCAATCTCAGTATAATACTTGTCTTCAAACTGTGGGTGGTCAAATCATGCTACAATGTTAGATTTGTCGTTTTTGTCAAGTGCTGTGAAGCTGACCCCTCTTACTTATTATTGCTTTTCATCTGTTGAGGGATAATGAGTTTTGAGAATAGAACTCTGAAAACTGGATTCTTTTTCAGATCAAACAAAATGCTCAAGTACTTTGGTATGGCAATTCTTTTTTGTAAAATATGTCAACAATGAGATGGACTTGGCCAGTGTAGAGACTCCCGCAATAAATGTGCAGAGACATGCAGTATATATACCCGCAGGGTATAAAACAGATTAAGTCAGCTGGCATTCATCTACTGTTCTTCCACTATTTCATTAATGGCCTTTCACTGTCAGAGTTGACTGTACAGGCATCTTTTAAGTGGAAATTTACATAATACCATAAAACTGTCAACATTATACAGAAATGTTACTTACACTAAATGATATAAAATAATGTCAGTCACACTTGAGCATGATGCAGTGCTATGCAGTTCAATAAACAGAGGGCACTGTTTCTTGACTTAGATTTCCTGTCATATAATATTGTATTATTTTGGACACTTGAAAGGTTATATTCCAGCAAGTCTACACATGTATGCATGCCCCCAGACCCCAGATGTGCGAGCGCATGCACACACACAGACACACACACACACACACACACACACACACACACACACACACACACACACACACACACACACGCACATGTACAAGTGTGTGTATATGTACATGTAAGATATACAGAATGAGGTAATGCATATAGCACAGATATTTCCACGTTTGTGGGTATTGTGAGGCTTAAGTCAGAAGTGCAAATGCCTTTTAAATCCTAGTAATATCTGGTACCATGCACATCACTAATTGTTTTACTTACTGCTCTATATAAAGGCAGCTATGTTTTATATCTTTCTCAATGTTTAAATAAACTAGTTTAGATAGCACAATCATTTATTTTGTATTGTTGTTTGATATAAAATAATCCCATGCCCTTAAAGCAAGCATATGTGTTTTTTTCAAGATAGAAAGCATCAAAGTTTAAATGTTACTACTGCTGCTTTCATGGTGTTATTAACACATATGGGTAATTTGCATATTTTACTCAAAATACTAGAAATTTCTGAAAAAAACATGAGCCATATATTCATGAAATTAAATGTATTTGTGTGAAATTGCCACATGTATTTTTTAAGCAAACTATTGATCAAACTCTCTTTATGGTACTGTGCTTTTTAACAATTGCTGAGTGGATATTTCTTAATGCAGTGGTGTAAGGACAGTGCAGACATTGATAGTGCATGGTCCCATGGATAGCATTTTGAAAATATATTCCTTAAATATTTAAAGCCAAAATAGTTGCATCTAAACATTCACCGTATGTCTGGTAATTCTGAAAAGAGTGCATAGAGAGTTAAGTCTATGAGCTGTAACTTGCATTCCTTGGCTCAAGTCTTTCAATACTTCTCGAATATTGTGTGACACTGAGGAAGTCACATACAATAACAATGCTATTGAGCTGTCCCTGAAGGGAGATCTTGATCCTTATGGACCTTACTTGGTTACAAAAATAAATAAATAAATAAATACATAAATAAATAAATAAATAAATAAATAATAATAATATAAAAATGCATGCTGACATTTCTAAGTGAAAGCATATATACATTGAACAAACAGGGCTGAGCAGTGCAGACCATCAAACCTCAACAGGTTGCCTAGATAAAAATTTAGACCCGAAACTGTAGACTATAACCACTAATCATTTACCATAAAGAGGTCATTAATAATCCTTAAAATAATGATTTCACTGCTGTTTGTAGATTTAAGTCCAGAGAATGTGATATTAAATGGGAATGCTTCCCAATGTAGATACATTTACTTTTAAAGGAAGGTTAGGAACTGGGTGAAAGTTCTTCAGGTAATGTATCATGAAATGCTTTTCTAATAATGAGATATTTCATGGGCTCATAAACTGTTAACATCACACAGATGCCATTTGTAGTAACTAGATCATGTAAAGAATATTCTAAACTTGAAATATCAATTAAAGAAAAAAAATGGTTAGTAAATCCGGGATCTGACCTGTAGTAAGTTGGAGAAATAAACAAAATAAGACAAATGTCTTCATAGTGAGCATAAGACCACACTGTTTCTTGAGAAAGTTAAAAATCTCTGAGCTTGGATCACTCAGGTGCTCAATGGAGATATTTAGAATGAGGTTGCACCTAAATAAGGCAACGTTATACACCAGTACTGTACAGCCCCCTTATATTCAGAGGAAAATAACATTTTCAGGTTTTAAATTATGCTGAATTGTGCATTCTGCTAATGATCCATAAATGAAGGGCTGGATATGACATGACAGTATTCTTAGTGGGAAAGGATGTTATAAGGGTGTGTTTAGATGAGATTTATGATTGGTATACTGGATACTGGGCATCCAAACTAACTTTGTCATCTGCTTTCTCTTACATCTTTCTTCACTAATATGTACAAAAGGCATTCTGGGTGCATGACGATATGAAGTTCATAGACAATGGGCAATATGATCTAATGCACAGGTTATCATCTGATTATAATCACAACTGTCTAAAGATCATCTACTGAAGCAAACATCTTTCCAGGTCATAATTAGATATGCACTTTAGTTTGCTAGCCTGTCTAAAGATCAAAAACTGAAGAAAACTTAGTGTCAGGTCATAACTAGATATACATTTTAGTTTGCTAGCCTGCTATTGCAGAGGTAAGACATCTATTAGTGTTGCCAGTGGCCACAAATCTGCATTTATTCAACTTAGAGGACAGGCTGACAGTATGAGACAGAACAATGTACTTTCTATCCCAGGGTCGGGTCTAAGACCTCACCTTTCTTGTGCATTCCTGGAGCCTCCAGTATATGTGCAAATGAGGATTAAAAGGTGAGAGGAACAGGTCATCCAGTGTCTGATGCACAGTATTACATGTCGCAAGCAGCTGGCATCAATGCATGCATCATCCTCTTACAGGTAAAGATTCAGACCAGCTGCTGCATGACTCGATCCTCCACTCACACGTTCTAAGTTGTTCTCTCCCTCTTGTATTACATTTGAGGAGTGAACAGGCTACCAAATGAAGGGCTCATTAGTATTACAGATAAAGGCAAAAGAAGACCTCAGGGGAGGCTGGGCAGACAACACTAAGCACGACAATGGCTGGATATAACAAAATAATGGCAAGAAGTAATATAGCCTAGACAAGAAAATAGACAAAAAACAATTTAAGAGCGATACAGTCAGAAAGACTGAGAAAGATTCCTTAATTATATATATTATTCAATCATTTTGGAAGGATCCCTGGACAGAAATTAGATCAGATTATGATCAGATCATGAAACTATTTCAAGTCTTGATTAGGAATGATCACCTCTAAATTAAATATTAAGTTCAGTGACAATAAGAAAATAATAAACATAAACCCAACATATTAGTCAAAGGAGACTCCATTGTGAGCCACACAGATGTGCCCCTCACTAGGCTGGACAAGGAGAAAGTCACAGTTAGTTATTTGTCGAATGCCAGAATCTGCATATCACTAATGTACTCAAGTCTCTCAACAGGTAGGAGAGTGGGAGGGTCGCCTAATGGTTAAGGTGTTTGCCTTACAAACACAAGGTGCAGGGTTTGAGTTTCACAAGGGATAATTGGCTAAGCATAAAATGGCTCGCAAGGGCAGTTAGCTTAGTACTAATCTATGAACCTATGAACCTAGGTACTGTTATGACTCTGTCATAGTCCATGTTGGAGTGAATGACTTGAGACATACCTCCCTGGACTATATGAAGAGAGACATGATTGAACTTGCTGAGTATGTGTCCCAAGCAGGTATGCCCCTAGCCTTAAGCAGCATTCTACTGTCACCCAGAATGATGCCTCGATACAAACAGAAAATGGCTGACTAACAACTGGCTTAGTTTCTGGTGTCATTCAAAGGGATCCAGTACCTGACATCCTGGGATGACATAACTGACAAGCCACGATGCTTTTCTAGTAATGGCCTCCATGTGTCCCCCTTAGGCTTCAGACTTCTGGCAAAGGCTGTTGCCTCCCCCATAGTGCCTTTTTTAGGCAGTGCTATGAAGTCAAAACTACCAACATGAAAATTTCATCAAAACATAAATTAAAGGTTATGCTGCTAAACGCTAGGAGTCAAAACATGAAACTGCACTCATTGCAAGTGTTCTTAACCCTGGAAGAAGCTGACATGTGTGCAGTCACAGAAACCTGGTTCAAAGCTGCGGAAAGCACACTAGCCATACCAGGTTACTCATCCTATCATTCATTCAGACCCCAGGCCATGGCCAGCAAAACAAAAGGAGGTGGAGTCGCAATATATATATATATATATATATATATATATATATATATATATATATATATATATATAAAAGACATACACACTTCTAGGCTGGTCAAACAGTATGATGCCCAGGAAATACTCTAGGTGCAGTTAACAACTGACAAGACCCCTATTCAAATCATAGCTAGCTACAGGCCTCCAGTTCTGACTCAAGATTCCCACTTCACCTATCTGGACCTCTTTGAATCTATCAAGATTCAACCATTTACCCTGATCCTGGGCAACTTTAACTATCCAACCATACACTGGAAGAAAGAAATACTCATGCCAAAACACAAATGCCCAGAGATTATTTGATTTTGTCAATGCAAATTCCTTGAGCCAGTTGGCTGTCACCCCCACAGGAGGTGAAAATATCTTGGACTTTGGTATTATCCAACATGAGTAGCCACTGCAGCATTCCTACAGTATCATCATCCTTGGTAAGATCCAACCACAAAGCAGTCACTTTCAAAGTCACCATTTCCACCCCCCCCCCCCCCCCCAGCTAGGGTCAAACAAAAAAACTTCTGCAAAGCTGAATACAACCTCCTGAGGGAAGGTATAAACAGCTTCACAGCCCCTTCCCCCTCCATAGAGACTGGCACATATGCCCAGACTTACACCAAAGTACTATATGAGCATTTATGTAGCTGCATGGAATCAGCAACACTAGACACGATGAAATACTACTCCTCCAAGGAAGAGTAAACCTGTCTGGTGGACAGCTACAATAAATAAACTCTATAATAAAAGGAAAAAATTGCTGTTCAGGACCAATAAGGAGCAGGTGTCTAATTGGAAGCAATTTCTCCTTAGCCTGAACAAGCAAATATGAGCACTAGTTAAATCCTCCAAAGCAAACTTCGAGTCCAAACTGGCCACATCTACTAAAGACAATCATAAGCCTTTCTTCACATATGGCCGCATTCTCAAGGGAAGCACCCATATCTGCTCAGAACTGGTGGTCAACAACACCATATACACAAATCCTGTAGATATAGCCAACCTGCTGGCACACAGGTTCAGTGAAAACCACACCTCTGAATCCCCCATCAGTAAAACAGGGCATCCCCAGTACCTGCCCCCCTCCCCTTATCTCTAGGGAACAAATCATTGCTGCCCTCTCAAAGGCAAACAATACAGCATCCATGGGACCTGATAACATCCCAGGCTGCATTCTATATCAACTCAGGCAGGAACTTGTAGCACCATTAGGCACCCTATTCAACCAAAGCCTGAGTACCGGCTTCATCCCAGCTGAGTGGACGACAGCTACTGTCATCCCTTTGCACAAAGGTGGCACATCCCCTGATCCAGGAAATTATAGATCCCTCAACCTAACTAGTCTGATCTGCAATGCCATGGAGAAGATTATCATGGACCTCATTAACAAGGACATTGCAACATCCAGACACTTGATCCCACACAGTTTGGTTTTTGTCAAGGGGAGGTCATGCCTGTTAAATTTCATTGACTTCTTTGAGACAGTCACAAAGGCCATAGAAGATGGGAAGATGGTGCATGCCACCTACCTTGACCTGGCAATGGCCTTCGATGTTATTCCCCACGCAGGTATAGTAGACAAACTCTTTCAACTAGGCATCAATCCATATGTTACCAGATGGGTAACAAACTGGCTCACTGATAGAACCCAGCTAGACAAAATAGGGAAAGCCACCTCAAGTAGTAGACCCGTAACAAGAGGTGTACCCCCGGGATTGGTCATGAGGGACTTGGGAACTCAGGCTGATAGCAAAATTACTTTTGACCACCATATTGCCTCTGTTGTACAGAAAGCTTCCTACATGGCCCACCTCATTAGTAAGGGTATCTCATCCAGGGACAAGGTGGTCATAAGATCCCTGTATTCCTCACTTATAAGGCCAATTATTGAATACAGTGCTCCTTTTGGCATGTACCTCACAAAGCACATGCAGCAGCTGGAGAGACAACAGAGATTCCTCACCCGGAGAATCCATGGCCTCAAACATCTACCCTACAGAAATAGGCTAAAACCCTGTCCCTCTACTCAGTATCCTACAGACTCCTTAGAGGTGACCTCTGTCTGAGATACAAAACAATCTCAGACCCCAGCCTGATGGGACTGCTGCATATCCGCAAGTCAAGCTCCACTCAAGTAACCCGCACGTGGAACCTCAACCTGGTCTGCTACATCAATAGGACTTGTTGGCAGGACAGATTTCTGTCCAAGAGACTCCCCCTTTTGTGGAATAGACTCCTTCTCTACATAAAGCAGAGTACCTCATTAAACCTTTTTTAAGCGCAACCTGGATAACTGGATGGGGAACAAAAATACACCCATGGGATTCCACCTAAGTCCCTGCTGGACAGTGAGTGGCATAGGGTGCTGACTTGTTGAAACATGGGCTAAATTCTTGGCTAGGCAAGTAAACGCCTCATGGCCAATAGCGTAGTAACTTCCTATGATCCTATGATCCTATAATAGCTACCAATGGATTACCTTGAATTAAGAACAATGCCAGAATAATCAGAAATGAGGCCCAGATTAGGGACTCTTTTTAAATAATTGATACTATTGACTTAGAAACTGAGCGAATATGAAAATATATAAAGACTGTCATTATTTTTTTTCATCCTTTCTCAAATAAATCACTAATTTTAGGTGGGGTTGAAAAATACTTGATCAATATTAGACAATCCCTGAAAATAAGGTGACAGTCTAGAAGTATGCCAGTCACTACCCTTAAAATGGTCGTTTGTAGCAACTACCTGAGAAAAGAAAAGAAAAAAAAGACTTCCATTATCAGAAGTATCTCCATGCATGTTAAATTAATTTATCTCCACTCTCATTGGTAAAGTTAGCAAAAACTAACCAGTGTGGGTGATTTGACAAATTGCTGGCAAGAAAAAACATGATACTCCTTTAGTGATAACCACAGATTACTTAGAGGATAGTAAACAAGGAGAACTCTGCATTTTGTTCCTGCCTCAGTGGCATTCTCAAACATGTTGGCACTTCTCCTCCTTATGTGAGTCATCTTAGACTAGAATACCTCATCACTGGTACTGCACTACTTAGGGAACCAAAAGATAGTCAGATATGTTGGAATGGTATCAGCTAGATGAGGACCAAAGTTCTATTCCACCCACATCTTAAAATGCTGGCCATCATCATGCACCCTAATTCCATAGATTGCCTAACAGTGTATTATCTGATGGTAAGAAATCCTTATCTGATTTATTTCCACAGTTAGAACCACACTGTCAGTATATTCCACCTTGGTAGTGACTTATCACTTTCACTGGGATATGTCTACCACATGCCTGAAAGTTTAAACACCATCCTGTTTTCTCACCCATCCATCCACAGACCCACATCAATAGCTCTTTATGATCTCTAAACAATTACATAAGTTTACAAAGGATGATAGTCTCAAATATGAAAGTGAGTCGAATACAGATTGGAGGTCTCTATCATGCAATGTCCTCATGATGGGGAGAGTGAAGAAGTTCAGAAACCATATATGGATTGTGAAAATATATTTAAATAAGAACAATATGGAGATAGTAGGCAAATATAGCTTAAAAAAGGTAAATGAATGTGCAGCTTTAAGTGCTTTAGATGGTAACAATATTCTTAGAAATAAATGCCATTTACTATTTGCTAAGTTATCTATGATATGAATATGAGAAAGACTTTATACAAAAATGTATAGCGTAAACCCAGCAGAAATGATAAGCACAGAATGATTACTTAGCCTAGTGTTTTAATTAGTGCTGAAATTCAGTTCTCAACAAGAATGCATATGGTATAATAGCTGATTAAATATGGCTAAATAGACTCAATCCAGTTACTACATAAAATTAAAAAAAAATTACAAAATGAATACAACTAAAGGAGCCAAAGCAAGCTAGGAACAGTGAATCAAAATTTATACATAACAAAAGACAAAATTAAAGGTGTATAAGAAGCAATAGGTTCATAGGTTCATAGGAGTTTACTAGGCTAGTGGCCCTAGAGCCCTTACAAGCCTAGCCATGTTAATCCTGAGCTGACTCAATTGTCTTTGGTTAGATTGATGCAATTTGCAAAGCACGTCTATGATAAACACTGACTACCCCAGTCCATGAGTGACATGGGTGCCACCCCCAGGGTGAATTTGCAGTCTCCCATCCATTTGTCCAGGTTGTGCTAGAATAGGGTCAGTGAGGAGCTCAGCTTCATGCGAATTGGAAGATTATTCCAGAATAGTGGCAATCTCTGGGGATATATCTATCTCTCCAGGATGTTCTGCTAATGTCACAGGCTAGGTTAAAATCCCTAGATTCAGTGACTCTTGTGCCATTTGACTTGTGGATGTGTAGCATATCCATCAGTGTAAGGACAGAGACTAGCCCGTAGGCTAGGCACAAGTCACCTCTCAGTAGCATATATGATACAGAGTTCAGTGATAGGGCTTTCAGTATATGCACGTAAGTCATGGTTTGAAGGCCCTGCATTTTCTTGGTGAGAAACCTCTGTGGTCTCTCCGGCTGCTGCAGGTGTCTGGTGACATACATTCAGAAGGGAGAAGTGTATTCTATTAATGGTCTGACGAGGGTTGAGTACAGTGGAGTTATAGCATCCTTAGATCTGGATGGGATGCCCTTACTTATGAGATGCACAACATAGAAGATTTTCTTTACCACTGTGGAAACTTGGTGGAACGAAGATCAGATTGCCATCTACCTGTGTTTCCAGATCTCACACCACTGATTTAACTTGGGAGTGTTGTCAATATTGTAACCAGCAGGGAATTCTGCTTTGATAAAGGTGATAATAATGCATTTTCCAGCATTTAGTTTTAGACCATGGCTTTGGCACCAGTCATTTGTCTGTGTTAGTCCCTCCTGTAATATGTTAACATCATTGGAGGACTCAGTTATTGCACCCAATTTGCAAACATCAGTGAACTTGCTAAGCCAACGACTGTCTGCTTTAGCCTGGATTTCTGAGAAATAGATTCCAAACAGTAAAGGACCCAGCACAGATCCTTGTGGTATGCTACTGGTGATGGGTCTACTGACAGAGGTGGAGTCACCAGCTTTGACAGTATGTGTTCTGTCAATGAGCCAATTGGCTACCCATCTAGTGATGTAAGGGTTAATCTGCTGTTTTTTAATTTCTCCATATCATTTGGGTGTCTAGCACCATGATGGCAATGGACCCCATTCCTAAGATAAAAGTTCATGAAATTAGTAGTGTTTCAATCTTTGATGTCAGCCAGAAGTGCTCTATGCAGCACCCGCAATGTGCCCAGTAATGACTCCTTCTGCAATTCACACAGAGTTTCATGTATTGGTAACATATCTAAATATGCCTGTAGATTATTTTTTATAAGACCCGCTGCTCCTACTACAATTGGAACTGTCTGGACATCTTTCTTCCACATTGCTCTCATTTCTGCCTGCAAATCCTGATGTTTTATGACTTTGTGCCTCTCTGTTTACAAGAAACTGTAGTGACTGGGTGTGGCAATTTCATTGATCAATGCTACGTTTGCCTTTTTTCATGCACTACTATATCAGGTTTTCTGGCATCTCTCTTTTGAACTGTTGGTAATGGATGACCCCATATGATGTAAACTTCATCATTTTCTATGATACTTTGTGGCTCATGTTTCCAGTGTTCTTCAGCTACTTCAGTATCATAATGTTTGCTCAGTCCCCAGTGCAACAGTCTTGCCACATTATTATGCTTTTCAGTATGCAGTCCTTCTGCCATTAGTATGTCACAACCAGCAACAAGGTGTGCGACTGTTTCCAATTCTGTTTTATAAAACCTATACTTGTCTGCTTCTCTCACACGTTCAATGGACTATGTAAACCAATGTGTATATAGCACATAATCTTGGGCCGCCAATATTAACCTTTCATCTCTTTGCTTGAATTCATCTCTACTTACCTATCCTTCATTTGATCCAGATCAACATGAGGTTCTTCCAGAATTCTCTATAAAACTTTTTTGGGTCAAGAATAAATTGCTTATTTTGCACTTTTCCTTTATATTTATCTGCGGATCTTCTAAGTTTTTTCACCTGTGCTGAGATTTTAGTTTGTTATTTGCAATAGTACATAATAGATCCTGATCTGTTCTGTGCTGCACATTACCTTTATCACATCTATCTTTCTAAGTATTTTTGCTGATCTGTTCCCTCTCCTGTATTCTTCCAGCAGTGACACTTCTTGTCTCAGTTGCTTTATAGTTTTCTCTATTCAATATTTCCATGATGGTATTCAATTTCTCCCAATCCTTTCCCTCACTACCCCGTGTTCTTGTGGTAGAACTTTATCAGTTATTAATTTAGCTGCCCAGTAACATATCCTGTTTACTTCTGTTATATTCCATGGATCCCTATGGACAGTCTTAATGACTGTGTTCATGTTCCATGTTCTCTGTAGCTGGGAGAGTTTCTCAATGATACCTGAGTGGAGGATTGTGTCAAAAGCTTTGGCTAGGTCAGGATAGGCAGTATGCACTGTCTTACCTTCAGCCAATACTTTGGTGATTTTCTAGAAGAAGTTTAATACTCAAGATATAACCTTGACACAGCAAAACAGGGTTGGCTATAGAGTTTGAAGGTCAACTATGTCCTTGTTAATACGGTCCATGATGACTCTTTCCATGGCCTTGCAGATGAGGCTGGTAAGACTTATGGGTCTATAGTTCCCAGGATCAGTTGATAGCCCTCCGTTGTGTAAAAGGATTAATGTTCTGTTCTCCACTCTGCTGGAACAAAGCCATTTCTCAGCTTTGGTTAAAGAGAATGCCAAATGTGTCCACTAGGTCTTGTTTTAGATTGCTTAATAAGCAACCTGGTATGTTATCTGGTCCCACTGGGGCCATGGGGAACACAGATATGACTCATTCTATACAGATACTAGGCAGAGGACTGGTGTCAGGTATGCTTTGAGGTATGGCTGGTGGGGCCAGAGGGGTGAAGTCTGCTTCAAATCTGTCAACTAGCAGATTGGCAATTTCCTGCAGTATAGCATGAGTGGTAACATTTACAGTGTGGTACATAGCTGGGGCCTTCTCCTTTAGATTTCTGACATAGCTAAAGAATGCCTTATGATTATCCTTAGCTAGGGATGTTATTTTTCTCTTGTAATTAGCTTTAGATGACTTTACATGATTTCTGATTTCCTTGTTCAAGTTGGGGAGGGAATTCTTCCTCTGCTGAGTCAGTTCCCTCTTGGTCTTAGACATCAGTTTCTTCCTTTTGATATATAATATGTTTTATTTGAAGTCCACCAGGGTGGCCTTTTATTTGGGGGGTACAGGGTTTTAATCAGGTCAGGCACAGTCATCTATATACAGTTGATTAAGTGTTTATACAGGGCATTTGTCTACACCTCTGCATAGGAGTCATTGTTGTCTGTGATTGCGGAGGGTGTACATTTTTTATACCATCATTTAGTAGGCTGTAGTTTGCTTTGGAATAGTTTTTTTGATTCCTGTAGTGGTGACAGTTTTGATAGTTACTTCGAACAAGACTGATTTATAGTCCGACCTTACCAGTGAGGGCATCACACATGGAGGACTGCAACCCCCCCCCATACCCATGTTGGTGAGTACTATGTTTAGAATAGTTAAGCCCCTTGTGGGGGTGCAGACTATCTGTTCCAGAACATTTGTATTGACAAAGTCCAGGAACCTCTGGGTGAGCATATTTGTGCTCATGTGTGTCACCTAGGCGATGGAAGGATAAATGAAATCTCCCATGACTAAGGTGTTCAGCTGTATGGCAAGTGAGTCCAGTAAGTTCAGGTAGGTGGTGTGCTTTTCTTGGTTCATGGTGGGGAACCTATAACTAGCAATGATATGGTAGGGTATTTTGCCTGTAGTTAATTGGACATGGAGTAGTTCTTGACAGTCATACTGTTTGACTAGTCATAAGATGTACTTGGCTTTAATGAAGATGGATACACCTCCACCTTTGGTTCTTTCATGCTCATTTTGAGGTCTGAACACATGAAAGACATTGTAGCCTTGCACAGCCGATGTGCTCTTTGTGACCTTGAATTTCAAAACAAATTGCAAGCTGATGAAATGTTGGTGCTTTTCCTATTATCAATCATGAACCAGCATTTAGATAAAAACTGTTTTATTGTAGTTAACGCTTTCGAAGGGATCTGTGTCCCAACTTCTTCAGACAAAGTTAAAAAATGGAACCACACCTTATATATATATATATATATATATATATATATATATATATATATATATATATACACATTAATTACAGGTTAAGTATCTAATTATTCAGTTAATGAAATCAATCAACTATTTAGTATTTCTACAGCTAGTCAATACACAGAACTCAATATTTAAAATAGCCAAATGTTACTGATCAGATATATACTATAAATGAAAAAATATATAAAAACATTTTAAGAACATTGTTACCTATATGCAAAACCATCAATTACTAATTTTGTGCATATGTTTTTTAAAAGCACATCTACGCTCTTTGGTTAACTAATCACTTTAAATGAAGTATACTTATACTTATTTCTTCTATATAAGGGGAAGCACACATAACCCATTTATAATGAATAAGCACAAGACCCCAAGTCATGCTGATAATTGTTTAATAACAATGAATTCCATATGCAAGGTTGCCTAGAATAACCTAAAATAATGAGCAAACCTGCACACTTCTGCTTGCTTCTACAATATTGAAGGAAAACACACATAAATGTTTAAAATAGGGGTGCACATAACGCCACATCCTTCTAATGCTATTAAACAAAAATCAGATCATTATAAAAAATGAACTAATATAATCTAATATTTTAATAACAATACTGGTATACATAAAACACCTTTATTTTGGCCCACCCTGCATCACCTACGTAACGCCTTTAACTTTAAAATACTGCTAATCGAAACATATTTGTTAAGCCCTGGAAAAATGTATGCATAAGTCCATAAAAGTTCTTGCTCCTCAAGTAATAATTGCCATGGTCCACCTCTTGGGTCTAATTGAATTTGTTGTAATACTGCGAAAGTAAACTTATGTGATGGATTCTCTTTTATGTGTCTTGCCAGGGCGTTATTCGTGTCGACCCTACTTATACTATAATTGTGTTCATATATTCTTTGTTTCAGCTTACGCTCAGTTTTCCCTATATAATAAGAGGGACATGACTCACAACATGCTACATAGACCGCTGCCTTAGAATCACAATTATGTCTACCAGTAAGTTTGTATATGCTCTCCCTAATCTTGATGTCAATGCCTACTTTAATAAACCTACATTGAGGGCATGCTCCACATTTCCGCATACCTAATGATTCACGACGCATGCTTCTAACATCCTTATAACTACTCCTTTCCAGGATGTTTTTGAGATTCTAGCCTCTCCTATATGTGAACCCCAGTCTAGTGCCCAAAATTTTGCAAATCATTTGTGTGACCTTGAACCATATCTCAGTGACTGCACAGATGTCAGCATTTTCCAAGGTGAGGAGTGCTTCCAGGGAGTTCAGTTTTATGTTTAGACTCCTAGCATTATGCTTCAGAACTTTGAGTTTGTCTCAAGTGAATTTTATTATGTCAGAAATTTTGTTGTTTGACATTGTCTAAAAAAGGCACTATGGGGAGGCAAGCACCTTTGCCAGTATCCAAAAGCCTCGAGGAGACAGGTGCAGACCACCTCTGTCAAAGCAGCTTTGCTTGTCGACCACATCTTCTCATGCTGACAGATACTGGATCCCCCCTGGACTGACACCACAAGCTAAGACAATTGTTGAGGTCAGTCATTTTATGTTTATATTGTAGCATCATCCTGTATGAAGGTAGAATGCTGCTTAGGGCTAGAATCATACCTGCCTGGGATACATAATCTGAGAGTTCAGAAATGTCTCTCTTCATATAGTCCAGAGAGGTTCATCTCAAGTTATTCACCCCAATATGGACTATGACAAAGTCATAATGGTAATTGTTGTTGAGTGACTTGAGTGCATGTGTGATTTGACAGATCCTGGCACCTGACATAGAGCTGACCGTAGCCTTCTCCTCATCCACGCTGGTGTGGGGGACATCTGTGTGTCTCACTATGGAGTTGCCTATGAACAAAACATTAGTTTTGAGGTGTTTTGCATTAGGGGCTTATTTGCAGTGGGGCACTTGTAAGCCAATAAGGACAGCAAAAGGGGATGTTCACTACAGAAAGGCATAGTTTACTGCTAGCTGCAAAATAGTCTCCCTTATTGAAAAGACTTCAGAAGGCAGTGTCAGTGTTGCAACAAGTAGCATGCTTTCATTTGGTGCAGAAGGCTGTGGGTTCTATCCCTATAACAGGTAGCTGGATTGTTGACACTGCAGTGGAGCATACGTGGGGTGCTACATTCTTGAGTGTGTTAACTTTGCGTGAGGCATTAAAATGAGGTCCAATCTTACTGAGTTGGTGGTAGCTCAGGTGGATGTAAAAGGTTCCATGCCACCTATTGAAAAGAGTAGGGGAAGTTCCCTGATTCCTGAGCCAAACTTCCCCTACTAAGTGCTGCCTCTGATAACCTCTGAAAAGAGGTCAGTATCCTAGAGGGACTAACCTGGCCAGCAAAGTGTAGACATAAATCCTAAAACAAAGATAAAACCAGATGAAGCTAGCCATATTTGCAGAACTAATTCGAGAAGAGAACAAGCGTTTATCTTGGTATCTCAAATGAAGGGCAAAATGAGTGATATACTGCTGTCAGCATCAGCTAAGGGTCCTTTTCTCCCTCAACATTAATTTGGTTACTTTGTGCAAGTTTCCTGGTAAGTCAATTGGATTAGATAATGTGGCTCCCCTAGAAGGCTTTGGTAATTGCAGCAATCTCTTCCACAGATAATATGTCTTTTCTTCACCTGACAGCTTATGTGGAAAAAAGATTATTGTATGCAGAGCAGCTGAAATAATTTAAGGTTAATTTATAATCTTCTGATATCTCCAAAGTGGAACTATATCAAGTGAAGTTACTCTTAACATTCCTCTAAACATCAACTCTTAGCATCACATAGATTTTATAGCCTGTAAAGGTGCACCAGATCAATTTTTCTGCATATTCACTAACTTATAACAATAATTGAAAATAAGGGCACAGACAAATTATACTCCCTGAGAGGGAAGGACCCTATTTTAACCCCTTTTGTCAAATGTACCTATAACAAGGCATAATCAGTCAGGAAAAAGGTACATATCCTTTGTATCTGCCTGCAGCTACCAGCCACACACAGATTGTTCAGTATTCCAGACAACTCTAAGGAGTTGCATTTTTTTTATGAAAGGAAAATGTTCTCCTGCATTGTTCATAAACCACACTTTCAACTCAGAGACGATATCTATAACCTTTAAATAGCATTCAGTATGTGACAAATCTATTTGTTTAATGCATTTTCCAATGCTACATTAAATACCCTCTGTGCAGAGTGAGTGTCAGAGCACTTTTGATTGGAGTTTGATCAGGAGATGGGGGTGGTCTTTACTACCAGGACAATACAGGTTTATTAGCACTACTAGCACCATTGGTATCTGGTCATATAAAATCAAATATTTCTGTTCAATGGCTTCTAAGATTCTTTTCACCTCCAACACTCACCAGCAAATCAACCTACACAACAAGTAAATAAAGCTACCTTAAGTTAAAAACAAGAATGGAATAAAATCCACTTTTATTACTTTAAAATAACTAGAGGTACTACCTAGTATAAGCTTTATCTTCCTCCTTGACCTTAAACTGAAATATTTTCAGTGAGACTATCTAAGCACTGTGCTAATCTATGTCTACTGCTCTTTTAACTGGCATGTGCAATTATACCACTAACCAGTGGTGGCTGGTAACTTCAAATCAAGGGCGGTGGCTGCAGGAGACAGCTGCATGGATGGGGCAAATGGGAAGGAATGTGGTCAACTAGAGAGGGGTGGAGCTATGCTCAAAAACCACAAAAACTGGGACTTTAAATACACTGCTCTGGGTGCCAAACCTTCATTATGAGAGTCCAATCAAGACAAAATGAAGTGGAGAAGTGGAGAAGAAAAAAAATATTTCAATGCATTGACTACATGACAGCTTACTTAATATCTAGACGGAAACAAAAAGGTTGCAAGTCATGAAAAAATACATTTTAAATACATTACTGGAATGCCAGTCAACATCAAGTATAAAAAAGCAGCACTCAACTCAAACCACTTCTCCTTGCACTGCAGTTCTAATTATAATTTATATTCAGCTTTATAAAAGTAGCAAGTGACATGCTGAACGTAGCAATCTCTGTGATATCCCTACTTGTAAAAATGTTTCTTATACAAAAAAGACCTGCTGTCTGACAACTATCGACTTGTTTCATGTGGAAAACATGATCAAAGTAAAAAAATGAACAGCAAACAAGAAACAAGCTCAAGATAAATTGCTTAAAGGATTACTGCACAGGTTATGGACCACACAGGATAGATTGGCATTCTGTTTAGTTTACAGGTAAAGCCTGCAATGATGACTGCAAGTCTCCAACAAATATAATGAGCTTCTGAAAATACTGTAATCCTGTCCTTTATTACAAATACTGTCATATGCATTTCAATACCTAAGGCTTATATGTTATCTAGTTTTGTAAATATTCTCTGCATGGCAGCAACAAAAAGCTTTTAATGTTGATAAATCTTTAACAATATGCTTATTAAAGCTTACTTGCATCTTACAATCTCAGACAAGCTTACCTAATGGTCATTACAGCATTGTTACTTAAACACAGAGCAACAGGCACTGCAACAACATATATTTTCTGAATAATAAGAAGCATAAATCAACAGTATAAAAATATGACAGAAAACCAGAACATTCTACAAAATCAAGGGCAGATGAAAAGCCACTGTAGTACTTGTGTCTACCTTGGGTGGGGGGATACTCTGCACACTTACACTGTATAACTGCTCCTTGCCTTGCTTGGACACATCCAGAGTCACTAAATGGGGAGTGGGGTACAATAAGTATGTCACAATTTGAAATGTCTGTGGCTGACGGTGATGGCCCTGACACATTTGTCATACCTCTCAACCTCAGAGCAAGAAATCTGGGCAAAGCCATAAATAGAAGTGGGAGAAAGACCCAAAAATAAGGACAAGTTTTAAATATTGCTGTTATAAACCTAGAATGATAATAGAATAGTAGGTCTTGCATTAGTATGAATTTTCTGAAGGGTATGAAATCGGAAATGCCTGTCATTGTTTTCTAACTTCAGTCTTTAATGATTTGCCACTAATTTGTCTGAAAACTACAATTTTATGAAAAACAGACCAAAAATGTGATGCAAAAATATAAAATAGCCACACAATACAGCTGGGAACCTGCCAAGGAAGGGACCCTTTTTAATATTAGTACTGTTAAGTTGAGCAGCTGACAAAATAAGATAATATACATGCATTTCTGAAATAAATCTATAACTCTGATCATTACAATTATTTATTAATTGTAAACCCTCCACGTTTTCTTCCAAATTGCCATTTTGCAGAGGGATTATTAGGGGGAGAGCAACGTTTTGATCCAAAATCAGGGATAGTTGAGAAGTTTGGATATGCCTAATTCTATAAAGCAATTTATTTGCGTGTACCTCTCAACCACTTAATGCAGGAAATCTGGACAAGGCCAAATATATTGGGGAAACATACAAACAGTACTAAAAATTGCTCTTGTATAAACTTAGACAGTTGATAGAATAACAGGTCTTGCTTTAGCATGCATTTTGTTGAAGGGTATGAAGTCTGAAACTCGATGTATGTCATTATTTAGTGACTTCATTCCTAAATGCTTTCCCAGAAAACCACAAATTCTATGAGGATCAAACCAAAAATAAGAAGACAAAATCTATTCATCCTGTGAAAATCTCTACAGTTCAGAGGTATAGTTCAGCCAGAGCTGTCTCTGAGTTTGCCACCCTGCCCCCCTCACAAAATCATGGTCAACTGGGGCCTCCCCCCAACAGCCATCCCAATGTCTCATTACTTGGCTATTTCACCCCATTTACCATAAACACTGAAATGTGCATACTACTTTACTTCTACGATGATTTGGATTTCATTTAAAAGTTTTATTTTACATTTTACAGTGTAAACACTAATAGACATTTGCTAAACAAAGCAATGCAGACTAACAATGGAAATAGACTTAGCATTAAAACTTCTCTGCCCTTGAAACTCACATTCATTGAAACAGCATTTAAACCCAGATTCAAAGAAAATACATCTGGCCTGTGGCAGATAAAGATTAACTTTGGGCTGTTTTCAAATCATAGACCCCTTGCAAACGAAACATACATGTGTTCTTTGATACACCTTCCTGAATTAAATTATATTCCTTGTATAATACAGTACAGTTGTTAGAGGCATTTTAAATTTGTTTTGAACATTTTTCCCGTAAACAATGAAACAAAATGCATGCAGCAATAATGACAAAACTGCCCATTTCAGAACATTTCCATCATAAAAATATACTCAAACTTCTACAATCCATCAGCATCAATAAATATGCACAGTCTCTGCAGAAGTAAAAGTCATCTATATAATTCCACATTAAAGAAATCTGTAACTAATGAAGAGGTTGCTGCTAGCAAACAACTTTATATTTCATTGTTTCATCTACAAATAAAGTACCTGTTGCCCTTGAGGAATACATTGCCTATGTTACATTAAAAAATGATAAGCTGGTAATATTGCAATAGGGAATGGATGGAAAACTGATAACAGGTTCATAGTTACTAGGTATCTCTGCCAAAGAGGACATTCTCAGGACTGCAGCATCCACACCCTTTAAAAAGGCAGCACAGTACAGTATCAGAGATGCAGCTACATACTGTGGGAGTAGAACCCACAGCCTTCTTCATCAAACACAAGTATTCAACCTGTTATGCTATTTACAATGCAATCAGACTCAGCATAAGCAGCACTAAACTTCTCCTCCCCTGAAGCTCTCAGCTCCTTGTAAAATCCACTCAACACTCAACTATATCTCTCAACTTTGCGGCACAAGAAATCTGGAAAAAGCCAAAATGTATTGGGGGGGGACAAAAAGCCAAAAACCAGGGGCACATTTTAAACATTGCTTGTATATTCTTGGAAAGTTGTTAGAATAAAATGTGTTTCTACCATGCATTGTACTCCGAAGTCTTGAACCCAGGACTCTGTGTACTACAGTTGGAGCATCATAACACTATGTTAAATCAGCTGCTTCTTGAAAGACAGGAAGACTGAACCTTAAATGGTTATCAGTTAGTGAATTCACTTCTCACCATAGCTCTCAACCTCTTAGCACAAAACACCTGGACAAAGCCAATAAATGGGGAATACAGCCCCAAAAATAGGGACACATTTCAAATATTGATCTTATAAACTTAGAAAATTGCTAGAATAAAAGGTTTTATGTTACCATGTACTTCCTGAAGACTATGAAGTCTGAAATTCAAATGCCTGTCATTATTTAGTGAATTCAAAATCCAATAAACCACAGACTTTATGAGGAACAGAACAAAAAGTATGAGACAGAAATCTCAATAGTTTTTACAAGTGGTGATGGGTAGGGAATTCATGATCTTTCTACTTGCACCCAAGGTGCAGGGTTTGAACTTGCATCACTCTCTAGCCACCAGGTATATTTAACTGAGGCATTTTACACACACAGACACACACACACACAGACACACACACACACGCACACACGCACACATACACACTTACACACACACACACACACACACACACACACACACACACACACACACACACACACACACACGCACACACACATGCAGTCCCAGCTTAAGTCCTCCTTCCAGCAGCAGTGTAGTCCCTCCCCGTCTTTCATGAGAGAGCAGCTATCCAGTCTGCACATTTTGCAGTCTGATCCCCTCCCCTTCTTTCATGAGAGAGCAGCTATCCAGCATGCAGATGTTGCAGTCTGATCCCCTTCCAGTCTATGCAGTTGTAACGACACATGCTTCTGGGCATCTGTAGTTTGATTCCTTCTCTTCCTAATCCAGACTGGTTAAGCAGCAGTACG
The DNA here is from genome assembly GCF_019279795.1 of Protopterus annectens. Taxonomy (NCBI): domain Eukaryota; kingdom Metazoa; phylum Chordata; order Ceratodontiformes; family Protopteridae; genus Protopterus; species Protopterus annectens. The sequence goes on from NC_056729.1 coordinate 124,190,258, forward strand.
GAATCCTGCATGAATGCGCAGAGTTCTGGGACTTGCTAATCAGTTTCATTTATTTATTTACTGACATTATTTGACCAGGAAATTCCACTGGGCTTGAGACCCATTTTCAGTGGAGGCCCAGGGAGAAAAGCTCCAAGTTACATGAAAATCATTACATGAATTTGTAAGAAAACAATTACTTATAAAGCAAGTGAAATAATACAGAAAACTATCTAAACAGCACATATGTTGTAAAAAGGCACAATACAGTAACAATGGAACATTATTATTTATTTTTTCTTTTCATTTACAGCTGGGGGGGCTGCAGTCCTGTAGTCCAATAGCACGAGCCACCCCTTCCTCTAGCACAGCACTTCAGGTATACTGATTTAGAGTTTGTACAGATCTTGAATGTATTACTATTTAAAATGGTCTCCTCCATACATATATATAGCTTTGATACCAGTAACTTGTAAATGATAGGAAGAATTTAAGACATACAAAAAGAAGTAGAACATCATTTCATAGCAAGGATCATAGCAAATTACTAGGCTACTGGCACTGAGGCCTTAATAAGCCTAGCCAATAATTTAGCCCATGTTCCCACAAGTCATCACATGATGTCCCACTCCAGTAGGGACACAGGTAGAATCCTAGGGGTGTATTTTCTATTTCTCATCTGGTCATCCAAGTTCCTCTTAAAAAGGGATAATGGAGTACTCTGCTTGATGTGGAGAGGGAGTCTGTTCCACAGATGAGGGAGTCTATGGGAGACAAATCTGTCCCACCAGCAAGTCCTATTGATGTCACAGACCAGGTTGAGGTCACACATGCGGGTTACTTGAGTGACGCTTGACTTGTGGCTATGCAGCAAATTCATCAAGGTGGAGTCAGGGATTGCTCTGTATGCCAGACATAGATCAACTCTGAGGAGTCTGTATGAGACAGAGTAGAGGGACAGGGCTTTTAGCCTATCCATGTAGGATAGATTTTTGAAGCCCTAGTTACTCCTGGTCAGGAACCTCTGTGGTCTCTCCAGCTGCTGCATGTGCTTCATGAGGTACATGCCAAAAAGGGTGTTATACTCAATGATGGGCCTGATAAGGGAGGAATGCAAAGAAGTTATGACTTCCTTTTTCCTGGAATAAATGCCCTTACAAATGATGTGAGCCATGTAGAAAGCTCCCCATACTATGAAGGCCAAATGGTAGTTAAAAGTTAGATTGCTGTCAACCTGGGTGTCCAGGTCCCTCACAACTACTTGCATGCTTAGGATGTTGTTATTGTGATATTTTGTGGAAACATCACTCTCCCCAAAGGGGATGATGATGCATTTTTTGGCATTTAGTTTGAGGCCGTGTTTCTTGCATAAGTCATTTGTCTGGGTGAGACCCTCTTGTAGTACTTCTACATCACTAGGGTAGTTGATGACAGTGCGCAACTTGCAGTCATCTGCAAACTTGGTCAACCACAGACCTCTTGTTTTGGCTTGCACCTTGGAGAATTATATCACAAACAGCAGAAGCCCAAGCCTGATCACTGGGGTACACCACTTATTATGGGTCTATTACTTGAGGTAGCTTCCCCTATTTTTACTGAGTAAGGTCTATCAGTGAGCCAGTTAGCTACCCATCTGGTCACATATGGATTTACATCAATCTGGGATAGTTTATCTATTATGCCCGAGTGGGGAAAAGTGTTGAAGGCCTTGGCCAAGTCAAGGTAGGTGGCATGCATCCATGGTTTTGGTGTCTGACTCAGATTTAACAGACATGACTTCCCATTGACAGAACCAAACTGTGTGGGATCAAACATTTGGAGGCCGTCGATGTCCTTGTTAATGTTGTCCATGATAATGCATTCCATGGCCTTGAAAATCAGGCTAGTTAGGCTGTTGGGTATATAATTGCCTGGATTGGTGGATGCTCCACATTTGTGCAGTGGGATGATAGTGGCTGCCCTCCACTCGACTGGGATGAAACTGGTACTCAAGCAAAGGTTGAATAGGGTGCCTAATGGTGCTGTGAGTTCTTGCTTGAGTTGATGCAGGATGCAGCCTGGGAAGGCAGCCTCCATGGGACCTAGAGATAAGGGGTGGGGGCAGGTGTTGGGGATATCCTGGATTACTAATGGGGGGACAGAGGAGTGAAGTTTTCACTGAACCTGTCTACCAGCAGGTTGGCTATATCCACGGCATTTGTGTATGTGGTGTCCTTAACCATCAATTCTGAGCAGATTTGGGTAGTTCCTCTTAGATTGTGAACATATGTGAAGAAGTCCTTATGACTGTCTTCAGTAGATGTTGCCAATTTGGACTCAAAATTAGCTTTGGAGGACTTTACTAATACCCTTATTTGCCTGTTTAGACCAAGGAGAGATTGCTTCCAGTTTGGCACCTGCTTCTTCTTGGTCCTGGACAGCAATTTTTTTCTTTTTGTTGTAGAGTTTTTTTATAGCTGATGTCCACCAGGCAAGTTTACTCTTCCTTAACTTCCTTGAATAGGAAGATTTTGTCCTGTCAGGTATTGCTGAATCCATGCATTTATATAAATGGTTGTATAGTACTTTGGTGAAGGTTTGGGCATTAGTGCCCGTTCCTACTGCTGGGGTGGGGGCTGTGAAGCTGTTTAGACATTCCCTCAGGAGGTTGTAATTAGCTTTGGAGAAGTATTTTGTTTAACTCTAGCTGGGGGGTGGGTTAAGGAGAGATGGTGACTTTGAAGGTAACTGCTTTGTGGTCTGATCTTACCAGGGATGATGACATTGTAGGGGTGCTGCAATGCTTTCCTGTGTTGGGTAATACCAAGTCCAAGATGTTGCCACCTCTTGTGGGGGTGCCATCCAGCTGGTCCAAGGCGCTGGCATTGATGAAGTCAATGAATCTTTGAGCAATTGTGTCCTGACTCGAGTAGTTCTTTTAATCAAAGGTTGAGGATCAGGGTATGGGGATGAATCTTAATAGGTTTGAGGAAGTCCAGATAGGTGTCGTGTGCATCCTGAGTCAATGTTGGGGGCCTGTATCTAACTATGATTTGAATAGGGGTCTTGTCAACACTTAACTGCACCTGGAGCCTTTCCTATGCATCATACTGTTTGACCAGTCTGGAGGTGTGTATATATTTAATATATATTGAAACACCACCTCCTTTGGCTTTGCTGCCCTCAGTTTGGGGTCTATTTGTATAATAGGATGAGTAATTACGTAAAGCTGGGGTGCTGTCTGCAGCTTTGAACCAGGTTTCTGTGACTGCACAAATATTAGCATCTTCCAGAGTTAAGAATGCTTGCAATGAGTGCAGTTTCATGTTGAGACTCCTAGTGTTCAGCAGCTTGACCTTTAACTTGCATTTAGATGAGATTCTCATGTTGGTAGTTTCAACCTCAAGACATTTCTTAAAAAGGCACTATGGGGGGGCAAGAGACTTTGCCAGGTGTCTGAACCCCAGGAGAGACAGATGTAGGCCATCTCTAACAAAGCATCGTGGTCTGTCAATCATGTTCTCCCAGGCTAACAGGTACTGGATCCCCTTAGAATGACACCAGAAATTAAGCCAATTGTTAAAGTCAATCATTTTTTGTTTGCATTGAGGCATCATTCTGGGTGACGGTAGAATGCTGCTTAAGGCTAATGACATACCTGCCTGCAACACATACTCGGTGAGCTTAATCACGTCTCTCTTCATGTGGTCCAGCGAGGTACATCTCAAGTCATTTACACCAACATGTACTATTACAGAGTCATAGCAGCACTTGTTCAGGGACTTCAGTGCATGGGTGATGTGATAGATTCTGATGCCTGACAAACAACTTACCATGACTTTCTCCTTAATCTACAACCTATATTTAATGACTTTTATGCAGGCTTCTCAAGTCCCTTTGTATTGTACAGCAGTTCTTCTCATTTGACATGTAAAATAAGCAGAATATATGCAAATGTATTTTTATTTCATATTTGTGTGTTTTCCTAGTCTACTCCCTCATGATGACCAGACAAAATCATGAACATATTAATATTTTGCACTTTTTTCTACCATATATCTTTACTTTTATCCTAAACCCTTTTTATCCTTTTACATTCTAACAAAAAATGAGACTCAGTTTCCTTCATATTACCTGTGGTGTACTTTCTTTTATCTTGCACTTTATATTTCCTTAGTCTTTTTACAATTATTTTAATGACAGTCTCCTTAAGCACTTTTATTTTTATATAATTATTGATTTTTGTGTACTTTAACTTCATCTACGTCCAATTACCAATATAAATCGATTCTAAACTATGCATTCGCTATCTTCCCATAGCATAGAGTTCTATTTCTGTTACTCATATTTCTCTTATTTTACATTCTATATTTTTTATTATATTCCTTTACATGCTCAGAATATATTGGCTTGGTTTCATAAAGTTCCATAAAGTGCACATAAGTTATTTGTGGACAGAGTAGAGTTCAAAAAGGAAGACTTCAGCACCCCTTCTGTGGACATGATTTCAGAGGACATGCTGAAGGCAGTATAAGTACTTAGCTATTCAGCATAGGATAATTACGGATTCTGCACCAGCCCATCTGAGTCCAAAACACATCATGTGTACACAACCCAACTTAAATGCAACAAACTGCCATGCCAATACTGTTTCTGAAATCTTTGGTATATGCTTTACGGACCCCAAAGAATAAAAGTAAATTCTACACAGTTTGCTGAAATCAATAGAAAAACAATGAAAAAATACATAGAAATGCAGCCTCCTGTTAATGAACTTCAGCAGACTGTGGTGATACAAGCCATAAATTAGGCTGTGGCTGTGCATCCTAGAAGGTAACCACATAGAGTCAGAGTAAGGCTGCAACTAAACTAGTTGTCAGACCAGCAAATAATTAACAGGTACCACCTAGACAGACAACTGGTGCAGGCTGTCTGCAACATATGTACCCCATAAGTCTGGCCATACCCTGTGAGGAAACACCATCTCCTCAAAATCAAAGTGTGTCTCAGCCTGGGCGTACTTGAAATTGAGACTTTCCAGAGACACATGGGGGATACTGTGGGAGTGTCATGAACAGCTGCCAGCCATATTGTGCAGCAAGATGAATAACTATATACACTTTCCATCCATCCTCATGGACTGGAGAACTGTAATACACCAGTTCTATAAAAATGCAAACTTCCCGCACATACTCAGTGCAATATGTTGCTCATACATACCTATCAAGTGACCAGTACATTCTGAAGCAGATGGATACATAAACAGAAAGAGCTGGCCATCTATCAGCTGCCAGATTGTGTGTGAAGCAGTTGGCAACATATCTAACACCATGGCAACACACCCTGGACGTCCCTATGATGCAGCCATATGGAAGGAAAGTGGACTGAGGGCTGCATTTCAGCAAAGTGAAATACCTGTGACACTACTATTAGGTAAGTACAGGAGCACAGCTAGGATGCAAGCCAAGGATACCCCTCACAGCAATATACATTCTAGCCAAATATGTTTTCATTCCCCACAATAGGTGACTATGTTTATCCACTTGAGCTGTGTCTAATGACCCTGTACGTAGGCCTACAACAGAGCACACATAACAGCCAGAAACACCATAGAGTGTGTGGTTGATGTACTGAAAGCTAGGTGCAGATGCCTGGATTCATCCAAGGGTGCACTGTAACACACACCTGAGAAGGCAGCACAGATGATAACACTGTGTGCTATGATATACAGCATGCCAACTAGAGCATATGGCAATCTTCCAGCTGCATGTGTGGATGACCTATTCCCAAGAACCCCAGATGTCAGAAGAAGACATTCCACAGGTATCAGACGTGGCGCAAGAGGATGCAGGGGACAGAAGACACAGATGCAGGCAAAGAAGGGTGTGACCACATGGCAGCATCTGACCCACAACTTCAAGTTTTGATAAGCCATACATACTTGAGTACAGGGATTAAACAGTGATGTTTAGGTATTGTCCCATCACAGCAGCACAAGTTGTGCATTATTATTATATCATGGCAATTACTCACTAGATGCACACACAGAGTATCAGATATAACACCACCTTTATAATATATTACAGTATGAACATATGGAAATGTGTCACAACAAGGATCATCATCTCAGGGCATGACTGCAACAGGTATGCATACACACTCAGATTGTTGTATCACTGTATTGAAAATAATATGGAACACACATCAGTGCTACACAGTCCCATCTCTTCAATATAATGGCATGTAAAAAGACAAACTGCACAGGACATAATGCACAACATGTAATAGCCACATAATGGTAAATCAATAATATAGCCCAGCTATATTTATGACATTGTTGGACACAGTCTAATGTAGTCTAGGGCAACCTCACTGATGTCTAATATCATGGTTTGCTCTGTCTCGACCATGTACAGAAACAAGATGCCCAGGTTGCTCCATAGAGGAAACTGATGGGTTGACAACACCATGTTGAGGTGAAGGAGCATGACTGAGAGTTGAAGGCTTTGATGTGCTTGGTGGGACCACAGCAGATAGGCCAACAGTAAACCTCTGTGCATGTTGGACCATAGACACTGATGCCTTTCCCATTTTGCAATCTGCTGAGCAAAGTCAAGGCCTGTAGAAACCTGCTAATACTATGGCACTGCTGTAGTACTTTAGAGGCCAGGGTTTCTACCGATCATGCCACAAATAGCAGCCTCTCATTTTGAGCAGTTAATGCCACCATTATCTCACTCTGTCTGTGCTCTTGTCCTTCATGTAGTTGGTGTGTCACATGATTTATGGCAACTGCAACTGCATGGATGTTTGTCTTATACTGTTGCTATGAACATTCATTTGCCAGAATCAGGAGGTCAGCACCCTCTAGCACCTGGCAATGCACAACATCTGCATGCCTATGTCTACAGTGGTGCCCTGTTTCAGTTTGTTGTGGGGAACTGCCATTAGCTTTGGTCTCAGCTGGGGTGTGTCACTCAATGGCCTCACTCTGTTCAGCATCCAGTGTCCCATCATCCTCCAAATGACTAGACAAGTTCCCCTCCACATCGGAGGCTATAACTTCAGCAACATTACTATCAACATCTTGGATGGACTCTCCTAACACATCAAGGTCCTGTGTGCCAGGGCCCATAATACCATGCTGAGACACATCTGAAAGCACATCTTAATTGCTGGATGGGCTGATGGATGATACAGATATATATCTCACTGCAATGTCACAAATAATGACTTTAGATGAGGACTACTGTATGTATGTTTCACAGAATCTATATATGTGGAATATATAGTTAGGTTATATAAAGGCAACATACATGACATATATGAGGAACACAGACAAAACACACACCTAACAACCCCTCATGGAAAGATGGTGGTGTTGAAGAGGGATGAACTTCAACTATTGTAGGGGAAAAAACAGCTTTAGTGATCACATTGTTGCCACCATTAACAATATGAACACAGTTAAGACATATTGAGTGTTTAATATACACATACCACTCATACATGCACTTGATGAGGTTGATGCAAACTAGCCTATGAATGGGAAGAAGGCCACAGTATTAATGGAGGACAACAAGGATTATCAACAAAGGCAGGTATGGAACATAGTTAATAGCGTACCACTGACAGACACTTGCTGTGGAGAGGCTGTGGGTTGTACTGTGGATCCTGCAGTGGGAACGTAATGCCAAACACCACAGTCATGTATTTAACAAAAACAGTACTGACAGCATCATATATACAATGCAGTAACAGGGGCTGCAGATACTCATGTGATAGACATTGCACCTGTACACCAGATGTGCCTGTGTTGAAAAATATTGACTTAAATATCATGTATCAGATGTGTGGTACACACTGATGCCAGCTATGACAAATTTGCTGTAACATACCTGGTCTGTCTGAACTTGAACCTGCATGACTTGGGCACCCACTCAATGTACCTGTATTGTACAATGTTATGGAAATAACAATATGGCAGTAATTAGCAGTGCCATGAAATGAGGCTAAGGCAATTACAGATAGTGGTCACAGTGACAGTATCGGACACTCAACTGCTGCTCCCAAGTTTAGTCCCAACATAGATGGACCCATGCATATTAATGCAAACAGGATTATACATGTTGTTTGGACTGCTCTGTCTGTACTTAAGTTGGAGCAATGCATGTTATTAGACTTACGTTCATCATCCTCACCTTGTGTGGATGTGTGTACATGGCTTATCTCTGCTGCTGTAAATCAAAAACAATACATGAATATGCATGCCACAGTAATATGCAGTGATGTAAAATACCCAGCCATGTTATGGAATGAAAGACATACATGTTCAGCCTGGAATTGCAGCTTCAATCCCACCCCTAGCTGTGCATCGCTCATCTCTTACTGTCTGTGGTGAGACCAAAAATATTGTGATGTCACCAAGTGGGGGTCAATGGTGGTCCACCGTCAGGGGCATGCCTCGATCTCTCACAACATTTGTTGCATCTGTTAGTTGCATGAAGGATCATATCTAACCAGCTTCATCTATAGGCTTTATGGGATCAGTGGTGACCTCCAATCACATTTATCATGTTGGTGAGGTCTGTCGTCTCAAAACTGCATCACCAAAACAGTAAAGGAGTGTCCGTCCTTGTTGCTGTAGAGCAGCAATTATGATTTAATTTTCCTGTGGAGAGAAGTTGTCACCTCTAGGATGGTTGGCCATCTGAAAGACGGTGATATGAACATGATTAGACTCCTGTGTGAGCCCATTTATGCAGCTGATTCTGTGGACAGTGTATGTCATCATAAACAGTATGCATTCCTGTGCATTGCAAAGGTCTGTATAACAATGTCAGTGATGAATATTAATGTGACATATAAAAAGTAACGACAATGCCTTCATATATAACATTTGTAAGGTAAACATAAGTTGTAACATCTTTATAGTTTGCAAGTGGGATTAAAACCCCTTACACTACATATATGTTGAATAGAGGCCCAGAGATAACAGCATAATCCCATATCAGTCTGCATGCATTTCATATTAAAATACTACACAAAGTAAGAATTAAACAACATACAGAAGGCGTCAGCATACCACAGTACCACAGGTAGTATGGATCCTTTGTATATTGAGCCAGTAGTGAGATCACCTTTGTTAAGAAGCATCACTAAACAAATATCCATAACAGCAACAGCACGTTTTCAACAGTTTTGTTAGGAAACATGAATTAAGAAATATCCATATGGATAGTGTCACAATCCATAGGTTTCTGTAGTTACATCACAGAGTATAGGGAATTACCAGTACCAGATGGTCTATAAATCTGTCTTTACATACTGCTCACATTTGCAATGTAAATATGTCTATACAACTGCATATGGCACAGAAATCAATGAATTAAAATAGTAACACTTGTAAGCATAAATTCCAACCAAACATCAGTCCAGTAACTTATAGCAACATCTGTTAAAGATCACATTTTGAGTAAAAATTAAATTAAAGGGTTACCTTTGGAAATGATTGAGTTTAACAGACATAATAATCAGAAAAACAGAAATGCTACCAATTGCCAATGTATCCCGCAGTCCGAATCACAAACAAAAAGTATCCACCTTTAAGTACAATTTGCACCAGAATTAATTCATGAGGTTCATTAAAACTCAAGGATTTGGATTCCCATTTGGGCACGTCCACATAAATTGCCTTCATGTGCCATAAGACCTGGGTGTACTCTGTAACATCCAATATGTATTGATAAATGATACCATGTGTGGCATGTGCCTGTTATCTGCCATTGATCTGATAACATGTCATCAGTGCCACTTTCAAATATTGATTTTGGTACGTTTTACAGATCAAACAATTGCTAACTGTGAACTGAGTGGGTTCTCAGTGAGCATTTCTGTAGGCTTTTTCCATTTGAGGATCATGATAGCTAATTCGAGGAGGCTGAGACATGTCCATGCCCCTTACTTGACTGACAAGGAGACAACCCAGATGTTGATTGTATACACTGGAGTGGCACAACGGATATCAGTCAGGCTAAGGAACATCGTCATGAAAGACATATGGAACAAGGAAGTAAGAGAGCACCAAAGACAGACAGGGTCTACAAACTGGAGGGCAGGTTCACCCCCGCTATGGTGACCTGCTCATTGTGGGACACACAGAGGAGCTTTAAAGGAGGCTCACTGAGGTGCAAAAGCAGCCCATGGATCACTACAGTATAAGTCACTATCTTATGTGTACCAGAGCATTCCTACAGCATTTAGAGATATAGCTTTGCCCCATATATATCAGATAGATGTTTTTTTGTAACCTAAGTAGCTGTTATGACAATTAGCTCATGGGGTTAAATAAGTAAATGCAGTAGCTGCTGTCTTTATAAGTGTGGTCTCAATTCCCTTGCTGTTAATTTATTTAATAATGTTTACAATATCCGTAATTATGGCTTTTGCAGATTTTCAATATATAACAACATCATTTCACACAGTCACTGTCCTCATGCATCACTGGCACCAGTAGCACCTAAGCAACAGATGACTGTGCACTACATAGTTTTCCATAATAGTACTATAGTATTGCCTGCTGTACTGTTATATGTTGGAATAAAAACTCATACATAACTTCTTTAATTAGTTCTTCCTAATAAAGTACACATTCACATTTATTTAAGCCAAAAAGCAATGCCTATCTGACTGCTTACACATATGTTATCAGTTATGTGTTGATATCTGTTCTGTCTTTACAATAAAATGTCTAATAAGTGTTTGCAATTTCCATATTCATCCATACTCCTCAAGAATTCAAATAAACACCTTCACTACCTGTCTGTTAAAGTGAAAACCTGGTTGTTTGCAAGGGTGCTAGGTGCAAGGGGGTGCACTTGTTCCCTGCTAAATGAGACATGGTTCCAGTAATAGGCCCACTGGCTGGCCATGATATTAATTTTCTTTTAATTTAAAAAAAAATACATTTTTTAAGGGTTTTCTTCTTTAAGAATTTGTTTTGCATTCTTTGCACAAACTCAGAAGATGAAAACAGGTTGCAAAGTCTTCTGGGTCTGTGTGACAAATTGTTTATATGTTCATCTTCCATGCACGCAGCATTTGAATTCCAGAAGATGTCTGGACTGCAGAAAAACAGACAAGTGAGAGGTGTGTGTGTGTGTGTGTGTGTGCGTGTGTGTGTGTGTGTGTGTGTGTGTGTGTGTGTGTGTGTGTGTGTGTGTGTGCGCATTTAAATGTTTAAGAGGTGTGTGTGCACGCGTGTGCATGTGTGCGCGTGTGTGCGTGTGCGCGTGTGCGCGTGTGTACGTGTGTGCATGCGTGTGTGTGTGTGTGTGTGTGTGTGTGCGTGTGTGTGTGTGTGTGTGCGTTTAAATGTTTAAGAGGTGTGTGTGTGTGTAGGTTTAAATGTTTAAGAGGTGTGTGTGTGTGTGTGTGTGTGTGTGTGTGTGTGTGTGTGTGTGTGCGTGTGTGTGTGTGTTTGTGTGCTGTGTGTTTGTGTGCGCATGTATGTGTGTAAGAAGTAGGTAGGTAGGTGTGTGTGTTTGTGTGTGTGCGTGTAGGTAGGTGTGTGTGTGTGTGTGTGTGTGTGCGTGTGTGCGTGTGTGTGTGTGTGTGCGTGTGCATGTGTGTGTGTGTGTGTGTGTCTGTGTGTGTGTGTATGTGTGTGTTTCTGGAGTGAGATCCAGGGTAGGTAGATGACCCTCTAAGAAAGAGTCCCAAGACCAGTGTTTGCAAGATGTCTAAATGAGGCCCGGATTTTATTATGCTTCCTTCTTCTGACATACCTGTCATCTAGTCAGAAGTTATAAGTTGGTACAAACCTGTTATCCACATAAGTAGACACTGCAATAACTCCTAAGAGTTCTTTTCTCCATACACATTAAGTTTCTGTAACCATCACTCTGGACATGCAACGCCATAGCTGACTTTTCCATTTCACGGAGGAATCCAATCTCCTGTTGGTATTTTCTTTATTTAAAGTACATAAAATAAATATGAGCTGACAATTATTTTGAGATTCGGGGAACTATCAATGAAAGATTTAAACAAATACATTTCTTGGTAGTACTTGATATAAGTGTTTTATGTAACTGATGCATTTGCGTGTGGTTCCCTTAATTATAATTCAACTCCGTCATGGATTTATACTTTAGTTGTTAATGATTAATTGTTATAAGTATTTAAGGAGTATGTTTTGTGAATTAAAGTTTGTGCATGTAAGAGGGAGGTAGAAGTGTGTGTAAGAGGGAGGTGGGGGTTCATACCTCGCAATTGTCCAGATTTTCGCTTCATATTTTTGGTTTGTTTCCCATAAAATTAAATTTTTCTGGCAAATCATTGAGGACTGACGTCAGAAAATAATGGCAGACTTTTGAGTTGCACACTTCATATCCTTCAGAAAATGCATACTAATGCAAAACATGTTCTAGCAACATTCTAAGGAGGTAGGGGAATGTAAGTGTGTGATTATACTTCTCAACTGCACAGAATTTCAAAGAATGACAGATCTTTGCCTTATATTTTGGTCTGTTCCTCAAAAAAAAATATTTTTTTTTTGGCAAATCACTGGGATGACATAAGGATTAAAGTTAATAAATAATGACATGCATTTGAGTTTCAGACTTCATATTCTTCAGAAAATACATTCTAACACAAATCCTGTTATTCTAGCAACTTTCTAAATTTATAATAGCAATATTTAAAATGTGTCCCTAGTTTTGGGTCTTTGCCCCCCCCCCCCATTATGACAGGCTTTGCCCAGATTTCTTGTGCTAAGAGACTGAGAGGTATGGTGTGTGTATGTGTGCGTGTGTGTGTGTGTGTGTGTGTGTGTGTGTGTGTGTGTGTGTGTGTGTGTGTGTGTGTGTGTGTGTAAGAGGGAGATAGCATAACCCTCAGCTGTCCAAGTTTATATAAAATTTCCAGATTTCTGCACTGTATTTTTGACTGTTCCTCCTGAAAAGGATTGCAGTTGCTAAATAATGACAGACATTTGAGTTTCAGACTTTATATCCTTTCTTGCACTAAGACGTTGAGGTGCATGTTTGAGAGAGTGAAAGAGCGAAATGCCCTGGTTAGAGTTAGCAGGTGGAATTTATTTTCAAGTGCATTTTCAAGGAATTGTGAACTTCAAAGGCCAAATCTGCTTAAAATGTGCAGCTGTTTTGTTTAGCAAATGGTACCACTATTGTGGTGTAGCCATTTCAAGCAGTGTTAGTAGCACAGCAGGTAATATATCTGTGCCTTACTACAGAAGGTTGTAGGTTCTACTCCCACAATATGTAGAGCTGTATTATAAGTATGTGGGATGCTGCAGTTCTGAGTATGTCCTCCTTTGGATGAGATGCCTAGCAAGTTTCATAGGTTCATAGATTAGTACTAAACTAACTGCCCTTGCGAGCCATTTTAAGCCTAGCCAATAATCCCTTGTGAGATTCAAACCCTGCACCTTGTGTTTGCAAGGCAAACACCATAACCATTAGGCCACCCTCCCAAAACTGGTTCCAGTAATAGGCCCACTGGCTGGCCATGATATTAATTTTCTTTTAATTTAAAAAAAAATACATTTTTTAAGGGTTTTCTTCTTTAAGAATTCGTTTTGCATTCTTTGCACAAACTCAGAAGATGAAAACAGGTTGCAAAGTCTTCTGGGTCTGTGTGACAAATTGTTTATATGTTCATCTTCCATGCACGCAGCATTTGAATTCCAGAAGATGTCTGGACTGCAGAAAAACAGACAAGTGAGAGGTGTGTGTGTGTGTGTGTGTGTGTGTGTGTGTGTGTGTGTGTGTGTGTGTGTGTGTGTGTGTGTGTGTGTGTGTGGGTGTGTGTGTGTGTGTGTGCGCGTTTAAATGTTTAAGAGGTGTGTGTGCACGCGTGTGTGCGTGTGCGCGTGTGCACGTGTGTGCATGCGTGTGTGTGTGCATTCCCTGTTGCAATATAACAGCTTGCATTGTTTTAATGTAACATATGCAATTTATTCTTCAAGGTCATCAGGCACCAAATTTGTAGATAAAACATTGAAATATAAAGTTGTTTTTTCGCAGCAACCTCTTCATTAGATTCAGAGCTCTTTAATGTGGAATTATTCAGATGACTTTTACTTGTGCAGGGATTGTGCATATTGAGGGATACTGGTGGATTGTAATGACAGAAGTTTGAGTGACCTTTTATGGTTGAAATGTTCTGAATTGAGCAGCTTTGTCATTTGTGGTTCATATGTTTTGTTTCATTGCTTACTGGAAAAAATGTTCAAAACTATACATTTAAAACACACTATAACAAGTGTTGTACTATACAAGGTATATAATTTAATAATTATATATTATAAATTAATACAATCAGGAAGGTGAATCAAAGAACTGCATGGTCCTAAAATGTGAGCAAGGGGCCTATGATTTGAAAACAGCCAAAAGTTAAACTTAACCTGCCACTGGCCAGATGCATTTTCTTTGAATGTGAGTTTCAATGCTGTTTCAGTGAAGGCAGAGAAGATTTAATACTAAGTTTGTTTTCACTGTAAGACAGTATTGTTTTTTTTAGCAAATGTCTATTAGTGTATGTGCTATAAAATTTGAAATAAAAGTTGTAAATTAAATTCAAATATCTATAATCATTATAGAAGTAAAGCATAAAACAGTATGCACTGAGACTTTTGAACAGTATTTATGGCAACTCAGGAGAAATACCCAAATAATGGGTCACTGGAATAACTGCGAGGGGCTGTGTGTGGGGGCTCTGGGCATGCAACCCCCTGTAAAGAAATCCTGTGGGCTCCCTGGCTGCTTGTTAGCTTGGCCTATAAAGAAACCAGACCACATTCTGCCATTTTTGCATGCCATGGGTTCCAGTCGACATGGGGAAACATATCTGAAACTGTTATCTTTGTTTACTTCACCCATAGCATTCCTCTAGAGAAGCATATTCCAATAATTTATATTGATGTTTATATTGTACATGTTTATGCATAACTGAGTAAGTTGCTGAATTCCTACAAATATGCCTGTAATATGTAATGCTCTACTAACATCAGTTTTAAGAGAGTAATGCCTGTTTGCTTAAGACAAATGTATGCTGATTCTTGGCTTAGGTTATAAAGACAACAGACCAGCATGCTGTCAGATCCAATCCACACAGGAGAAACATATCTAAAACTGTTATCTTGGTTTAATTCACCCATAGCATTTCTTAAGAGAAACATATTCCACTTTTGTTATTGATAGTGTATATTTTGTGTATGATTGTGAATAACTCATTTATGTGTAAGCAAAGCTTGCTACAGACTGTTGCATGTTTGACCAATGCTTTTGTTAACACGGTATACTTTGTAAAAGTGCTATCCAGTTCTGTTTTTTTTTATTAATTATTACACTCAGTTCAAGAACACCATCATCCTCATCTTTTGAGGAAGTGGGATGAGCAGACTTACAGATGAATTGCATAACAGAGATGATGTATGTATTTGCTTAGTGGTGTGCACTTTGCCAAGGAATATTATGGTCCACACGCATACCTTACTGTGTCCCTTATGTACATCAGCTTGTATGATTCTGTTCACAGAAGATCTATTATACATGACACTGTCCCAGTTTCTGAGGAATGATTGATTTCATTACTGTTAATGTTTCTGAACACCATGCTGGCATGAATGACGTTTCTCAAGCTCTTTACCCACATGACCAGTAAATGTTCATACTTTGAAATCCTAAGCCAGGATCAATATTAGAAGACTACCATCCAACCAGGTGATGTCATAAACCAAATCTTTTCACTGCAATCAAAACATGCTTTATCAGTTATGATGTTTTATCTGGGTAAGTAGATCCTAAGCTTATTGTTTAGATGTATATCGTAATTGCAGGTTTGAGTCTCATGTCCTCCAATCTGTGTTCAGAGATGTTAAAACCTATATACAGTGTTAAAATGTGTATGATGCGTATTACATTGTTAGTAAATAAATTGTCTTGTATGATGAGTATTACATTGTTAGTGATTAAATTGTCTTGAAATTGTTCTGAGCCATGTATATCATTGTTATTTAATGAATACATAATTTATACTTTTTCTTTTCTGATTTCAGGTTGTGAAGATTGGACCAGGAACCGAGCTCTGTGCATTGAGTGGATGCACAGGCTTGAAGAGCAGAAGTGGGAGAGAGCTAGATTTATTGCTTTTTCTCTTTTATGAAATGAAATGCATCTGATCCTGTTTACAGGCCTGTAGTTTTCACACTAGCATATATATATATATATATATATATATATATATATATATATATATATATTGATTAGAATACAGAAATACCCATCATGCATCAGTAAGGTGAGTGAATTATCACACTATAGCTGTGCTTACAACTGTGACTTAAATCCAAAAATGTAGAATCTTCATGCACTATTAAGCCATTGTTTCAATACACAATTTTTTGAATTGTACATCACAACCTAAAAACAGCTGGGTTGGTGTATCTATCACGCACAGGTTTATGTACATGTTTTGCATACAAATCTTAGTGCTTCGACTGCTGTTTACATTGTGTGGTTTGGCATACTTGTATATGTGGTTGTCTTTTCTAGTGATTAATGTGTCGTATAGAACTTGCCTTCTTCCCCACAAACTGAATCAATGTCTGTCATGTCAGTATTTGGATTATTTGAAGATTATATGGTATGCCCTTCAGTTTGACATTGCTATTGTATCTGTCTCCAACACCATGGGTGTTTTTGTGAAAACACAGTTATAGCTTAACAGTTATAGCCTACATTTGCTGACACTTATGCAGCGAGACATTTCTTTGCAACAGTTCATAATCACCAAGCATCATCAGGATGTCTTCATTTTGCGGGCTACTGATTTGTATTAATATTAGACAGATAATGCATACAGTTGTACAAATACAGTGCTGTTAGTACAACATATATTACATTATCACGTGCCACAAGCTATGCCAATTGAACATATAACAAATGTGTTACTTTTGTATTCATTATATTGAAGTGTGTTCACCCAATTATGATGCTACCTGGCTCAGATGTTTGTCATGTGGCTTGCCTGTTGCCCACAATATAGCCATATCACTTTCTCCTTATTTTAACAATGTTACTTTGTGGCTGTTCATATAAATCATTACATGCAGACAGTACAATCTCTAGATTTGAACACTCATACATTTTTACAATACTAATGACCAGAGTGGGTGTCTCAAAGCCTATATAGGTTGTCACATAAGAATACTGAAGTCCTGTTTACAAGTAAGACATTAGGAACTATGCATTTATAAGGCACCTGTCTCCATAGTGGATGTGTGTCAGTCCCTGTGTAAATTTTCATCATTTTCATTTTAAGTTCTGCTACAATTTTCATGAGAATGTTCTGCAGGATAGAAACTTGCTTTTCTTTTCTGTTTTGTTTTGCAATTAACATTGACAGATCATGGAACATGTGGATGTTTGGGTCTATATTACATCGCCAAAAGATATTTTCAGCAAACACCTCTTCATTAACACAATCAGCAAAAATCATTTCCACAATTTCTGGAATTTTCCCAAGGTAATGAAACAACTACCCTGCAAAATAAAAGAACTCACGATGCACTAAATCAAACCCAACCAAGTGAAGGGCTTTGCCCCACCCCCCCTAACTATATATACCAACTCTGAAATCTCACTATAGTGGGGAAAAGGGCAAAGTTCTGTAGTAGGCCAACTACTTCATTATCCTGGGAAAATTCCGCAAATCACAGAAGTGATTTTTGCTGATTAGGTGTTGATGAAGAGGTGTTAATTGAAAATATCTTTCAGCAAACTAGTATAGACCTGGACATCCATTTGGTATGTACCTCTCAAGACATCTGCAACAACTGGAAAGGCCACAGAAATACCTCACTAAAAGAATCACAGGCCTAAAGCAGATGCCCTATGCTGACCACCTTAAAAAACTCCAGCTATACTCTGTCGCATATCGTCTACTCAGAGGCGATCTCTGCTTAACATACAAGGCCATGTCAAACCCAGAGCTGTTGGACATGCTACACTTAAAGAAATCCCAATCCCTCAGAGCCACACACTCCAGGGATCTAAACCTTGTCATCACAATAAACAAAACATGCTGGAGGGATAGGTTCCTGACCCAGAGACTCCCCAGACTCTGGAATCGATTGCCCATACATGCCAAGCAGAGTGCCTCTTTGGTCCTCTTCAAAGGGAACCTTGATGATTGGATGGGAGAAAGGAAATTCACCCTAGGGATCACGTCAGTCGCCCTGCTAGACAGGGGTCCAGGGAAGTAAATAGTGTGGGAAAAAATAGCCAGGGAATTGTTATGGCTAGGCTTGTATAGGCCCTAGGGCTGATAGCCTAGTACCAACCTATGAACCTATGAACCTATAATCCTGCTTTTAGACTACAATGAGCACATGCCAGGCTACTGCCAGAGTTTCCAATGATGACACCGATGACTACAATGATGATGATGATGATGAGGAAGCTGGACCTGCCCTTGGCTGAGCCATCATATTTGCACCCCAGAGAAGATGATGCAAGGACCAGAATCAAAATGATTATCTGGAGAAGATCCAGTAGGTTCTGACCAGTGTGTTCTGAACACAGATGAGGGACATGATGGGGTAATTCGTTCAGGATATGGCATGTGCTATCCAAGATTCATTCAGGGGAAATAGCTCATGAGGTCATACATGGGTCTCAGCTCCATCAGCCTGGTCTCTCTGTTCCGTAGGTAATGTCCATGTGCTCCACTTGTGCTATGCTGCCAACATGCTATTTGCGATATATATGATAGGACTGTATATGCACTCTTGTGCATGCATACCATGTAGCTGTCGTGTTTATGTGTCATTGTTGTGTGACATTTACTTCTGTTTCAGCTTTTGCATGACACACATTAGCAGATTACACTTTCCACAGACATTTAGCTGTCCATGCATTGTGGCAGTTAACCTACAGGTAGTGCTGCAAGACGTAGCCTGTAAACATATGTTTTGTTGAAGCAAATAACAGATGATATATGTTGTCCATAGTCCACCACTACTACTGTGGTATGACTTGGAATTGTGTATTGCCATATTATATATGTGCAACAGAAGGACATGCCATTCCCCATGTGTTTTGGATGACAGTTGTAATGATGCCCTACTGGCATGATGTAGTGCTGTGTGCCATGGGGTGGCAATACTGTTGCTATGTGGGATTATATACACGTATATCATGTCTATTTACAGTCCTCCTTATGCCATGCTTGCTGTATCTTAAATTTCCACATCCATTACTTAGTCACATAATTTCACACCTTCTGCAAATAGTTGACATATTAACTAATTCTATACATGCATGCACATAGTTGGATCCATACTGACTGACAAGTGAAGGATTTAATGTAGAAGGTTTAACACAGACTACATCACAGCATGATGGAGTGAGTCCCCAGAATAAGGAAAAGCAAGAAGATCAAGAGACACGTGAAGAAGAAATATGGACGGAGAAAGGAAAAGAGATTTAATATGGTGTAATATTTATGCAAAGGCGAAAGCAAAACTGACCAATACAAAAAGAGCAACACCAAAGATATTTGAAGAAAAATATAGGGAAAGGAATCCAGATATGGAAAACTTTACAATACAAAAAAATAAGGAGATTAAGAGGAAAAGTAAAAAAAAAAGAGATTAGTAATTAAATAGAAATTGCGGTTATAGAGCAGCTACAAGAGAAGGATTTGGTGTATAAAACCGAATGCAGAAAGCACCACAACAGGATAGAGCAATAGATATCCAAATTAAGGGGAAACCAGTTGAAAAGGAAGCAACAGGTCAGGTGCTATATCAAGATATTTTGGAGCCTTCCACAGGAAACCAGTACAAACATTCACTTGAAGTTGGACAGCAAGGAAAGGAACAGGAAATTGTAGAAACTCTGATGCAGTCAATGTTGAGGAGTGACAGGTCAGTGAGTTCCCATATGATAGAGCAACGGATGCCACAGGATGAAGTTGAAGAGAATGTAAATAAGCACCTATCCAGGCATTTCTATGGGTCAGCTCCCGGTGTTTTCTCCTGTCTACCGGATGAATCTGGGCATCTTGGGGCAATGCAGCAATTGCCTCATGTACACAGACATCCCCCACCTCCTACCACCCAACACTACAATTTGTGAGAGATGCACTTATATATCCAAACTGGAAGCAAAGCTCTCTTCACCCAAGACTGGACTAGACAGTCAAGAGGAGAGGGTAAACACTTGCACCACACTACATTCATTACATAGTCCCTCAAAACATGCACCACCAAAACACACACATAGAAACACAAAACACACACCTACTTTCATGGAGGCTCTCAATAAAAGTCTGCCCAAGCAACAGAGACCTCCAAAGCAGAAACACAAGCAACCTCCATGCCCAACACACCCCCAATGACACATAACTCACAAACTCAGTGTGCCACTCAACCACAGCCCATAATGCATAACAACGTATCCAACACTCTAGTCATAGGTGACTCTATAGTCAGGCACACTGATGTTCCAGTCACCAAGTTAAACAAGGAAAAAATTGCTGTCAGCTGCCTGTCGGGTGCCAGGATCCGCAACATAATGCACACACTCAGGTCACTTCACAAGTACAAATATGACTCTGTCATTGTCCATGTTGGTGTGAATGACCTGAGATGTACCTCCCTGGACTACATGAAAAGAGCCATGGAGGAGCTCTCCGATCTTGTAGCCCAGGCAGGTATGACCCTAGCCCTGAGTAGAATCCTGCCATTACCCAGAATGAAACCACAGTACAAGGACAAAATGACTGAATTCAACAATTGGCTAAGCTTCTAGTGTCATTCTAAAGGGATCCAGTAACTGTCTGCCTGGCATGACATGATAGACAGATAACGATGCCTTGCATAGATGGCATGTACCTGTCACCCTTGGGATTCTGGATACTGGCTAAGGCTCTTGCCACCTTTATAGTGCCTTTCTTAAGAAAGGCTCAAATGACAAATTCTTCACCATAACAGGTACAAGCAAGCAAAATCTGAGGGCAATGTTACTCAATGCTAGAAGTCTAAAATTCAAAATTCACTAATTCAAGGCACTCCTTAAACTGGAGAACATCAACATCTGTGCAGTGACAGAGACCTGGTTCAAGGCTCCGGAGAGCACCCCCTGCATTACCAGGCTATAATTCATACCACACCTTTCAGCCACCTAACCTGGACTGAAACACTAAAGGAGGAGGCGTGTCCATATTCATTAAGGATATTTATACCTCCAGGCTAGTTGCTCAGCATAATGCATCCGAGATTATCCAAGTGCAACTAACTCTGGGCAAGACCACAATCCAAATTGTAGCTTGCTACAGATCCCCCACAATGCCCCAGGATTCCCACTCCTCATTTCTTGATACACTAGAAAATATTAGGGTACAACCTAACACCCTAATAATGGGCGATTTCAACTACCCCACCATTAACTGGGAAAACTACTCATGTACCAACTCTTTTGCTCAATGTTTTCTAGAATTCATAAATTCTAATGCCTTGGATCAACTTATCCACACTCCCACCAGAGGCAGCAATATCCTAGACATGGTCATTACCAACATGGGCGACTGATGTTCCACACTAGAGTCAATTTCTCATTGGTCAGATCCCACCACGAGCTAATCACCCTAGACATCCACATCCCACCTGTGATTAGGGAAACCACCATAAAGAATTTCTCCAAAGCCAACTTCACACTTCTTAAGACAGAAGTGGCAAACTTCTTGACACCCATGCAGACAGACTCATACACAAATGCAATTTATAGGCGCTTACATGAGTGCATGGATTATGCTATCCCTAACAGAACCAAGATGCTATCCTCCAAACAAAGGAAGCCAATCTGGTGGTCCATGTCATAAACAAACTCTACAACAGATGAAAGAAACTGCTGAGAAAAGAGTAAAATCCCATGATTGGAGGAACGCCCTGGTCAGCCTAAGAAGCTGAGATTCCTCATACAATCCTCCAAAGCTAGTTACGAAAAGAAAATTGCCACTGTTTCTAAAGAGAACCACAAAGCATTCTATAGCTATGTCTAGAATCTCAATGGCAACACTCAGATCTGCTCTGAGTTACAGCACAATGGCGCTAAATATACTGAACCAACTGATATTGCCAACATCCTGGCAGATAGGTTGAGTGCTAACTTTACCCCCCTCTCACCCCCTAAAAGACCCATCTCTATACTGGAAGAATGCAAAGTTCCTGTAATCATGGCTGTGCAGGTAAAAAACACTCTCCAAAGCCAAGAACACAGCATCCATGGGACATAACAACATCCCAGGATGCATTCTACATGAACTACAGAACAAACTGGCATCCCACCTAAGTACCATGTTCAATTATAGCCTCATCTCAGGCTTTGTGCCCACTGAATGGCACAGAGCGATGGTTATTCAATTTCACAAAGGGGGATCCACCACGGACCCCAGGAACTACAGCCCCATTAGCCTGATGAACCTGGTATGCAAGGCCATGGAACGTATCATCACGGAACTTATAAACAAAGACATTGGTAATCTCCAAACTCTGGACCCACCCAGTTTGGGTTTGTAAAAGGCAGATCATGCCTCCTAAACCTGATAGACATCTTTAAAGCAGTCACCAAAGCCATAGATGAGGGTAAGGTGGTTCACACAGCCTATCTAGATCTCGCCAAGGGTTTTGACACCATCATCCACTCTGGAATTATAGATAAACTCACTAATTTAGGCATAAATCCCTATGTCATAAAATGGGCTGCTAACTGACTCACTGACAGAACCCACACTGTGAAAGTAGCAGACTCCAAAGTCCAACTTCAGACCGGCGACAAGTGGAGTACCACAGGGTCCAGTCCTGGGTCCTCTCCTGTTTGGTATCTACTTCTCTGAAGTACAGGCTAACACAGAAGGTCTTTGGCTAACAAACTTCTTAGATGACTGCAAACTAGGAGCCATAATTGAAACTCCTAACAATGTGGACATCCTACAAAAGGGCCTCACTGAGACAGATACCTGGTGTCAAAGCCATGGCCTCAAGCTCAGTGCCAAAAAGTGCATTGTCATCCCTTTTGGTAAAAACTCTGTACCCATGAACTACCCCATAGTGGGTGGTCTACTTAATGCTGAAAGTGTGATAAGAGACCTTTAATAATGACATCGCCACAGTAGTCAGAAAATCCTTCTACGTGGCACACCTCATCACAAAATGTTTCTTATCCAGGAAAAAAGAGGTAATTGTTCCCCTCTACTCATCACTAATTAGACCCATTATAGAGTACAACGCCCCTTTTGGTATGTACCTCACAAGACATTTAAAACAACTGGAAAGGCTGCAGAAATACCTCACAAAGAGGATAACCAGCCTCAAACAGATACCCTATGCAGACTGTCTCTAAAAACTCCAGTTTTACTCCGTCGCATATCGCCTAACATCCAAAGCTATGTCAAACCCAGAGCTGTTGGACATGCTCCACTTAAAGAAATCCCAATCCCTCCGAGCTACACGCTGTAGAGACCTAACCCTTGTCACCACAATAAACAGAACATGCTGGACAGATAGATTCCTGTCCCAGAGACTTCCCATACTCTGGAACAAACTACCTATCTATATCAAACAAAGCTTCTCATTAGCACTCTTCAAGAAAAATCTTGATGATTAGATGGGAAATAGGAAATTCACCCTGGGGATCACTTCTGTGGCTCTGGTTGACAGGGGCACAGGTAAATAATTATCTTGGATGGTGAAAGCCAGGGTACCTTTTTGGTTAGTTCCATATAGGCCCTAGGGCCAACAGCCTAGTACCTACCTATGAACCTATGAACCTATGTGCCACATGAAGATGCTATAGAATCTACTATAGAATGCTCACAGGAAACAGAAAGTAAGGGATGTGCCCTCAGTTTGGAAGAAAATGAGTTAAGAAAAGAGTTGCTTGATTTAATAGACATAGACAGATATATCAAGATCAATGAAAGAAATAGACTGCAGAAGATTAATAAAACCCCAAAAGTCAGAAGTTTGATAAAACAAATGAACGCAGTAGTTAGGACTGCCCATAGAGATCCATCCAATATAACATAAGTAAACAGAATATATTACTGTGCTGCTAAATTAATAACTGATAAAGTTCTACCACAGGATCACAGGGTAGCGAGGGAAAGGAAGGGGCGAAAGCGAATATCATCATGGAAATATTGAATGGAGAAACTATAAAAGAGCAAAGACAGAAAGTGTCACTGTTAGAAGATTATAGAAGAAGGAACAGATCAACAAAATACTAAGAAAGATAGATGTGATAAAAGAAGCAATGCACAGTATTATAACAGACCAAGATCTATTGTGTACTATCACAAAAATACAAACTAAATATTTCAGCACAGTTGGAATGGCTTACAAGATGCAAAGATAAATATAAAGGAAAAGAACAAAATAAGCAATTTATTGATAATCCAAAAAAAATTTATAGAGAATTGGAAAATAAGGTAAACGGAATTGAAAGACAGCCAAAAAAAGAAGAAATAAATACATTTTAGAGAAGTATCTATGAAGATCCTGTGGAGCATAAGAATGATGCTAAATGGACAGAAGAAGTAAAAGAAAGAATAAGAGGGTTAAAGGCACAGGATATGGAATGGGATGAAGTAACAGCCAGAGAAATTGAAACAAAGTTAAGAAAGGCCTTTAGTTGGAAAACCCCAGGCCCAGATGCAGTACCTAACTTTTGGCTGAAAGTATTAGTATCTTTGCACAAGGATTTAGCCATGAGTAAGAACTATTTATATGCACACCTCGAACAGACAACGCACTGGTTGACAACAGGAAAAACAATGCTCTTACTTAAGAGTGAACCTGCAAGCTATAGACCAATAACTTGTCTTGATGCCAGTATAGTTTATAGTCATTTATGAGAAAGCTCAATTATGGCAGTAGAACAAAAGAGCAATAAGAGAAAGTCATATGGAACAAAGAATCATTTGTTGTTAAATAAAGTTATAGTGGAGAACTACAAAAAAGGGGAAGAATTTAAGTGTGGCATGGATTGATTATAAAAAATCATTTGATATAATCCCACATTCATGGATAAAAGAGTGCTTAAAAATGTACAAGATACACCCTACACTGATTGTCTACATCACAGTAACCATGAAATAATGGCAGATTGCAATTAACCCATGATAAAGGACAGATTATTATCCCAGGGATAACAATTCAAAGGGAGATATTACAAGGCGACAAACTGTCACCGTTGCTATTCTGCCTTGTCATTAATCCATTAAGCTGTTTATTTAACAGCTTAGGCTATGACTACAATTTGGTTCCTAGAAAACAACAAAGTCTAATGACTTCTCATCTTCTTTTTGTCGATGATTTAAAACTGTATAGCTCATCAGATGAGGAATTGAAAGCACAGCTGCAGGCTGACAAAACTTTTTCAGATGATACTGGAATGTCATTTGGTCTTGATAAATGTGCAAAAGCAACCTTTAAAAAAGGAAAACTGCAGCGCCAGGAAAACATTAGTTTGGGACAAGAATGTGATATAAAAGAACTACAGCAAGCAGGAGTGTATAAATTCTTGGAAATTGAGGAAGGATCAGCAACAAAACATGAACAAATGTGAATAAAACTCATTAAGGAATACTTTAGAAGACTTAAATTAATCCTGAGAACAGCATTGACATTTAGGAATACGATCCAAGCTACAAATCAATTTGCTCTTCCTGTCCTAACTTACAGTTTTGGAGTAATTGACTGGCTCCAAAAATTGTTGGATAGATTGGATATTAAAATGAGAAGGATGCTTCATGCTCACCAAATGATTTATAAAAATCAACGTATACCAAGATTATATAATCCCCATTCCAAAGGAGGGATGGGACTCCTTGAAATTGATTACATTTATAGATCTGGAATCATGGGACCCCACACATATCTACTGACCTCACAAGATCCAAACGTAGTGAAAGTTTTGAATCATGACGAGAATAAATCTAAGATGACGTCACAGCTTAATCTAGCAGAAGCATATCAACGTCAAGCAAGAAAGGAATTACCAGAAGTGGATAAAAATCAGGCAGCAACTGAATGTGCCAAAAAACAAAAGGAAGAATATAAGGTGATGCACCACATGAGAAGGCAATAAATGTGGAAAAAACATAAATATAGTTGCAAGTATAGAAAACTTCTGAAAGACCTCATGTTGATCAAAAATGAATGCAGGAATGGTTGAGGAGAGGCAAGTTTAAACCAAGAAATGGAAGGGTTAATACTGGCAGCCCAAGATAGTGGGCTACATACACACAGGTTAAAAAGTCCATTGAACATGTGGGAGAAACAGACATGTAGGTTTTGTGGAACCAAATTTGAAACAGTCACACACCACATTGCTGGTTGCGACACACTAATGACAGAAGGACTGTATACTGAAAGGCATAATAATGTGTCAAGACTGTTGCACTGGGGATTGTGCAAACATTATGGTATCAAAGTGGCTGAAAAACATTGGAAACATGAGCCACAAAGCATAATAGAAAATGATGAGGTTTATATCACATGGGATCACCCATTACCAACAGTTAAAAAGATAGATGCTAGAAAACTGGATATTGTGGCCCAAGAAAAAAGGACAAAAGTAGCAATGATCATTGAAATCAACACACTCACTGACTATAGTGTCTTGCGTACAGAGAGACACAAAGTCATAAAATACCAGGATCTGCATGCAGAAATGAGAGGTATGTATAAGAAAGATACCCAGACAGTTCCAATAGTAGTAGGAGCAATGGGTCTTATAAAAAAAGGATTTACAATTGTATTTAGATATGTTACCAATCCATGTAACCTCATATGAATTGCAGAAGGAGTCATTCCTGGGCACATTGCTGGTGCTGTGAAGAGCACTACTGGCTGACATCAAAGAGTGAAACAATACTAATTTCATGAACTTTAATTGTACTTTGACTTATGAATGTGGTCCATTCCTGTAATGGTTTTAGAAACCCAAAAGACTTGGAGAAATAAAAAAAAACAGACAAGTGTCTCATGTAAGAGCCTCATGTTGATCAGGAATGAATGCAGGAATAGTTAAGGAGAGACAAATTCAAATCAAGAAATGAAAGTTTAATATTGGCAGCCCAAGATAGTGGGCTACGTACACATTGGTTTACAAAGTCCATTGAACATGTATGAGAAACCGGCAAATGTAGATTTTGTAAGACTGAATTGGAAACAGTCACACACCTTGTTGCTGGTTGCGACACACTAATGGCAGAAGGACTGTATACTGAAAGGCATAATAATATGGCAAGACTGTTGCACTGGGGATTGAGCAAACATTATGGTATTGAAGTATCTGAAAAACACTGGAAACATTAGTCACAAAGCATCATAAAAAATGATGAAGTTTATATCACATGGGATCACCCATTAAAAACAGTCCAAAAGATAGATGCTAGAAAACCAGATATAGTGATCCAAGGAAAGAAGACAAAAGTAGCATTGATCATTGAAATTGCCACACCTAGTGACTATAGTGTCCTGCATACAGAGAGATACAAAGTTATAAAATACCAGGACTTGCAGGCAGAAATGAGAGCAATGTGGGAGAAAGATACCCAGACAAATCCAGTAGTAGTAGGAGCAACGGGTCTTATAAAAAGAATTTACAGTCGTATTTGGATATGTTACCAATCCATGTAGCTCCATACAAACTGCAGAAGGCATCATTACTGAGCACATTGCAGGTGCTACGAAGAGCACTACTGGCTGACATAAAAGATTGAAACAATACTAATTTCATGAACTTTAATCGTACTTTGAATTAGGAATGGGGTCCTTTCCCGTCATGGTATTAGAAAAGCAAAAGACTTGGAGAAATTAAAAAGGCAGACAGCAGTAATCTGATATGTCCGATACTACTGATATGCTGTAATGATGCCCACAGGAGTGTACTCTACTGTCTAGTGAGCAGGGTAGGTGACACACACCCCTTCATAAGTTTATTCGAGATTTGCATGACAGTATATGTGTATGTGCTTGAAATTCTTAGGCTGCTTATCTGTGCATGTTGATTGTCACTCGTTCGGTCAGGATAAAACAGACGAACAGTTGTGGGTTCAATTCAAGCAGCTTTATTACACACACACACATCAGGAATGAGGCTTTGTAACTTAAATTTAAATAAACATAAACAAATTGACTACCACAATCATACATGTCAACACTCTGGCTATTGTCTCAAAATGGCACTGCTGCCTGCACGTGCTCACTATTTATATGCACGAGCCTACATCTGGAAATGCTTCTTAAAGGTAGATACACACACTCTCTTCTACATCCTCCCACTTTGAGAAATTGATCATACATCAAATTACAGTATTCAATGACATGCAGTTATGCAGAAATGATCTTTTGACATGCAATTATACAGAACTAATTCTTTGACATGTAATCATAGGCTCATAGGTTAATAGGTGTTTAGGGTTTAGGTCTGATATCCTTGATAAGTGTAAACAGGGGTCTGGGAGATGAACCATTTACATGTTACCTGTTTGCATCAGAGACATAGGTGACAAACCATGGATGAATTTCCGGTTTACCATCATTCAAAATCAGACACATATAAAACACTCATGTCCAGGTTACTGTGTATTTTACACTAGGTCTAGAAATATATGACCTGATCATATAAGACAAAATTTAGAATTGGATTTAGCGATGGGGACAGTCTTCATGGAATGTTTAATTTTGGGACATGTGGGACATCATCAGGAATGGAAATGGATAATGAGACGTGTTCTTCAGTATGAACATATTCAGGGTTACCCTGAGATCTAGAGTCTTTATCACAGGTACGGTGCTGCGATATCACTTCTGATACAGGAAGAAGATGCCTGTGGTTTTTCTTGTATTCTATATCCTCACATTTCACTAAGAAGGATCTTGGCTCGGCACATATACCTTTCACTTGACCAATTCGATCAAAGCCTTTTACCATTTGCATCCTCACTGTCTCTCCCCCTTTTAAAGGCTGAAGAAGAATGCTCTTTTTAAAAAGTTGGGCTTTGATTGCACTGTTGTTTTTAGCATTAGGCACCCACAAACTAGTACTGATAGACAAGCTTGTTCTGGTTTGCTGAGATAGAAATCTCTGAGCAGGTGAGCCAAGTAGGTTGTCTCGGGGTATGTTTCAGAGATTAAGTAAATTCAAGAAGATATCAGTATTGTCATGCTTTGACCTCTCTAGTAATTGCTTTTTACTTTGTACTGCATGTTCAGCAAGGCCATTTGACTTTGGGTATTCTGGACTATTAGTAACATGGATAAAGTCCCACTCTTTTGCAAATCTCTGAAACAATTGACTGGTAAACTGGGTACCGTTGTCAGAAATAACTTTGTGTGCATTACCATGGACTAAGAAATGGTGTTTCATCTTAGTAATAACAGCACTAGATGTTAGATTAGGTAGCAAATCGATTTCAAACCAATTTGAATAAGAGTCTACCAACACTAAGTAATGCTGATTGTTCCACTCAAATATGTCAGTGGTACTGTTTACCAAGGTAGTTCAGGTATTTGGCTTAGCTGAAGTGGCTCTATTTGCAAATGTGGTTTAGTACTGTTATATACTGAACAAAAAGGAAGCACTTTATCAATGTCTTTTGATAGAGAAGGCCAAAATAATAGTCCTCTCACCCCTCTTTTGGTAGAGTCAAACCTGGGTGGCCATGATGCAAAATCTAAATGCATTCATGTTGTAAGGAAGTAAGAGCAATAGCTATGGGCCTTTGAAAATGATACCATCTTCCATCAGCATCTCATCTCTGTATGGAAAGTAAGGTTGTACTTCTGGTGGTACACAGGATTGCTTTGATGGTCATCCTACACTGATGAAGTAGTTGAGCTTTTGCAAAATTGGATCAATCTTTGTATGATGTCTCAGCTCATCAAGTCTCATGGTAGAAAAAACTATGCACTTCCATGACATTAAAGTCAAAATTCTCTGCATCAAGCTGTTCCATGGCATTTCTGGGCATCTGGATAAGGTAGCAGCCAGATAAAGAAATATAGACCATTATGAAATTAGACTTTTCTAATCTGAGCATCATTCTTTCTAGTCTTGCTGGAACTGATTGCATAGGTTTCTTCAAAATAGTGACTAGAGGTTGATGATCAGTTTCAACTTGGATAGCTCGGCCATAAATATATTCATGGAACTTTGAAAATACAAACACAATTGCCAAATGTTCCTTCTCAATTTGAGCATACTGCATCTCATTCTGGGTAAGAGTTCTAGATGCACAAGCAACAGGTCTGCCCTCCTGAGGAAATACTGCACCAAGACTGAACTTTGAAGCATCACAGGAAAAAACTACTGGTTTATGGACATCATAGTATCTTAATGTAAGTGGGTTAGCAATTTGCTCTTTGAGGTTATCAAATGCTGTCTGTTGTTGTTCTAACCATGACCAGGCAACATTTTTATGTGTCAGCTCTCTTAAAGGTGCTGGTAACTCATTAAAGTCAGGGATAAATTTGTCCAAATAGTTAACCATATCTAATAAACGCTGTAAGGCTTGGACATTGTCTGGAGCTAGCATTTCAAGAATGGCTGCTAGCTTGGAAGGGTCTGGTTGTAAGCCTGTACTGGTAAATAAATGACCTACATAAGTAAATTCTGGTAGTCTGAATTTATACTTCAGAGGAATAAGCTTTAAGTTCACTTCACACACTCTGTCCAGAACTTTCCTGAGGTTTCTGTCATGCTCTGGTTTACCATTGCCTCCAACTACTAAATCATCAACTATTATTGCATACTGGTATCCCAAAAAAAATGGCTCCATTGGATGCTGAAAGACTTCACTGGCAGAATTTATTCCAAAAGGCATCCTGAGGAATCTGTATCTACCAAATGGGGTACTGAATGTAGTCAGTAGTGATGATTTGCAATCAAACATTACTTGCCAAAATGACCTCTTTGCATCTAAGACAGAAAAAAACAGTGGCATTTGGCATGAGGGTGGCAATCTCCTTGACTGTTTGCATAGGATGATGAGGATTCTTTAATGCCTTGTTCAAATCTCTTGGGTCAATGCATATTCTGATTTCATCTGCATTTTTCTTATGAGCAGCTACCATGGAAGACACCCACTCAGTTGGTTCTGTGACTAGACAAATCACACCTTGCTGCACCATTTTGTCTAACTGGATCTTGACTTTGTCCTGCATAGCTATTGGAACTCTCCTTGCTGGTCTTATCAGAGGACTGACCTCTGGGTCTACTTTCATGGAGTACACAACTGGAAGTTTGCCTAGCTTGTCATGGAAAACATCAGCATACTCTGAGAAAATAGCATCACTGAAGTTGGAACTGGAACATGTGCTTACATGATGTACTTCTTTGGTAAAAGAAAGGAGTTTCATTATTAAACTGTCTCTGAGACCAAATAATGACTGCACAGGTCTTCTGACTACATAAAATTGCAAGCTGTAACTGTTCCCACCTGAATAGCATGATAGCACTACTGAGCCTTCGGTTTGAAGCTCTTCATCTCCATAAGCAACAAGCTTCACACAATTAAACAAATTAAGTTCTCACCAGCTCTCAATTTAGCAAATGATTCTGCTGACATTACATTACAGTTTGAACCAGTGTCCACTTTGAGCTATGTGTGTTTATCATTGATCAAGACAGTACAAAATACTTTGTTCTTTGCCAGCAAATCTACTGCATTAACCTTTTCAATAACCACTTATACACCATCTACATAGAAAGTAGGGTTGCAGCTTTCTATATGTTCAACGTGCTTTTTTGAGTGATCTTTCTTAATAACTTAAAGAGGCCTGCTTTATTTACAAAAGTTTGAAAGTGGTTCCATTTTTTTACACCTGTGATATTGCTGACAAAATGTTAAGCACTTCTCTCTTTTAGACTCATGGTTGGCTCCACAATTACGACAGTTAACAATAAGACTTGACTTGGGTTTTGCTGACTCACCCTTATACTGCACTGAGCATGTCCGTTTTTCTAAGCTAGTCTTAGAGCTTACTAGAAAGTTATGGAATCCCCAGGAGAATCCATAGGGGTTGCAGCTTCCATGTGCTTAGGCCTGCTTCTGCTAGTCACGTGCTCCATGCTGTCTACATTTTCTTTAGAAGCTGTTGAAACTGTGGTTTTATCAATTGTAAGTATACTTGTGTGTCTTTCTGTGAGCTCATGGATTTGATAAATATCTATGGCTTTGCTTAACATTGAATCACTGTCACAAAGCAAACTCTTTCCCACTGCAGCATTATTAACACCACATACAAGCCAGTCCTTTATTAACTCATCTTTCAAATCACCAACTCTGCGCATTCTAACCCTATTTCTTAAGTCAGTGATATAAGCTGTAAAAGTTTCACCTGGCGTTTGGTCATTTGTATAAAATAACTGCCTTTCTAATATAACATTTTTCTGGGGGTTGCATATTTCTCTAAATTTACTTTCAAGCACTCAGGTTCTTCCCTTGATGTAGCTGGTACAACAATATAGCAGTTTTGCCCCCCTCTCCTGCATATACTTCTGGTGCATACAGAAATGAACACTGTCTTTCAATGGCCTCTGACCCAGCTAAGTTAAGCAAAATGAATACCCTTTTATGTGCATCTTTGTCAGATAAAGCTGCCTGTATGAAAATATATTTCTGCTCAAATACTCTCCAGTTCTCTGCTATATTATTATTAAAAATGCACAAAAGTCCACAAACTGTAGAAAAACAAAGTCAGCACTCCTGGAACCACACACTTCAGCAGCTCAAGTAAATCCTTGTAGTAAATAGCCGCAAAACACTTTGAGGGCAATAAAAAACACTTTTTATTTAACCAAAATAACAAATAGATAAGCACTTTCGTCAAGAACCTTGTCAACTTCATCAGATAAAAGCAAATCCAGAAAAACACTCTTAAATGCATTCTGCAAGAGCATAAATTACGTAATAAACCAATCCCATCACACTGACTAAAAAGGACCTCCTTGAACTCATAAATATTAATGAAATGCAATCATAAAAATATTCTTAAAAATACACTCTTTAAAACCAGAATTTAAATGCCATTAACAAGGGCAAAAATGCTGAAAATAAATATAAATACAAATACACACATAATGTATAAAATCTATATAATGGTGTTTATATAAAAATGAAAGTATATATAAAACATGTATATACATTTTTTTATATTTTTATATATTTTACCTTTCCATTGCTTTTAGTTTTAGCAGGCAGGCAATGGAGAGTGAATCATTTAATCCTGGCCATTGTCCCGCATTTAGGCAGACCTGCCAAATGAATTCTTTCTTTTCCAAAAGCAGCCCCCATGGGCCACCTCTTTTATCCAAGTCAACAGTATCCACAATGAAAAATTTGAAAGAGTAGTCTAATTTTTATGTGCAGTGTTTACTCAAGGCATTTGTGGATTTCCCAAGTCTGATATCTCTTAAATGCTCATAAATTCTGTTTTTAAATTTTCTCTCAGTCTTTCCGACATAGAAACATTCACATGAGTTACAAACTGCACAATAAACAACTTTTTCAATATGACAGTGCACCTTCTTATTCATCTGTATTTTAAAACCATTCACCAAGAATTTGTGGCCTTCCATCACAAAACTACACTGAGCACAGGAACCACATTTTTTCAAAGACCCTGCGTGTAGAATGTTTCTGTTAGAATCTGAAATGCATTTCAGATTCATTTCTCTCTTAAAAACAATATTTGGTTTAGTTCCAACACATTATCTGATGTTCTATCATTAAGGAATATAGCCCAATTTTTAAATAAAATATCCAACACATCCTTACTGTTACTGTGAAAAGTAGTAATAAAATCACATTTAAAATTTGAATTCTGTTCAACATTGGATTGGGTCAAGTCAGTTCCTACTCCATTAACCAAACAGCCATCAAAAGGGGGCATGCCCTGGGCAGGTATCAACTCATGGTGACCTAACAAGGGTTTAAAAAACCTCTTTCTCTTTTGTTGACCACCTCAATCATGACTTCATTAAGGAGCCATAACGTGTAACCCCTCTTACAAAACATGGCTTTCAGATGGTCACACTCATTTAAGAAGTTATCAGACAAACTAACCATCCATGCTGCCCTTACAAATTGTCCCTTTACTACCCCTATTTTTTGTTTAAATAGGTGTGCACTATCAAAATGCAGAAAGCTGTTTGAATAGGTTGCTTTCCTATGAATTTGTGCTATAATGGCCTTCAACTGACATTCTTTCTTCAGTAGGACATCCAAATACGATATTTGTGAACTGTTAACCTCATGTGTGAACTATGAAAAAATGGTTATGCCATTGATATATTCTAAAAATAGGGGGATCTCTTCTCTCGGACCATTATAACAAATAAAGACATCATCCAAGAACCATGTATACAATGTACAGAACTTAAACCATGGGGTGTTCATTAAAAATCTCCTTTCCCATTCTAACATAATTATGCTGGCATACAAACCACCACACGCTGACCCCATTGCCACACCTTCAATTTGTAAAAACAGTTCATTATTGAATAGAATGAAATTATTTGTGAGTACTAGTTCTAATAAAGTCTCATAGGTGTTAACCAGTGGCTGGGGAAGATGCTTACCCACCAAAAATTCACAAAACCATTCCATGCCTATGGTATGCGGTATTACAGTATATAAATCTCTGACATCAATTGTGATGAAACTGTTTCATCAAATTCTAACACATTAATCCTTTTCAAAAAGTCCCATGAGTCCTTACATAGTAAAGGTTCATGTTGCACAAAGTCTTTCAATCTGATGTCCAAGAATTTGGCTATAGTGTGGGTAATGTATCCCTTTGCATCAACTATGGGCCGCATAGATGGTTGGTCTAAGTCTTTATTTATCTTGGGTAACCCAAAAATGCCTGTGGCAGTTTCCTACAGGCTTGATTAGTAACTCTGCGTTCCATAAAGAATTGCTGCATTTATTTGACCTGCACGGGTTTGAATACGTGGAACTGGTTATAAGGCATAATGACAAAACTATATAAAATTTAACACAGGAAGCTACAGAACTTGATGTACTATTGACTTCTAATACTGCACACTCTGCTAATAACTTTGAATATGTGTGTATTTTTAAAAGCATTGAGCAACAGGCAAACACCATTAAAAACAGGTAACTAAATAAAATTGAAAGTGACAAATCTGAATATGAAAGAAATGTTACATACCCTAAACCCTTGAAATCTGAAGGTTGGGGTGACCATGCACAACCTAGAGAGGATATGGTCCCCACTGAGAATTTTTTAGGGGAGGAAGAATTTCTGCCACTGAGATGGTCAAAATGACTGAAGGAGAAGAATTACAGAGAGAACAACCCACAGGGCCCCAAATATGCCAACAGTGGCCTGGGGGTATGCTTTCAACCAGAGGGGTGCCAACATGAGGTACTAGCTGTGTCTGCTGATGTTGATACGGTTCTCCCTGGTTTGTCCATTTCATTAAATCATGATGGTGACTTCAAAGTTTTCAATTATTCTAGTGTACCTATTGACAGTACAGACTGTGATATTTTTGCTAGAGGACTGACTTTTGTTCCTGATAAAAGTACCAGTATTGAAGCAGCATTATTGGATTTCAAGCTGTATACTAGAAAATTGAATCTGAATTTTTTTTAAGGATTTTAGGTCAATCATTGATCCCATTAGATTATCCCGTACCTTTAACCCCCCACCCATTCATCCCTCACTACAGCTTTTTGAAAAAAAAATGTGAATTAGATATGAGAAATGTTAAAATGGCAAAAAAGCAAAAATGGAATTTGAAACAGGATGAAATTAATAAGTTAAGACAATTGTCTGATAATAAGGACCTCTGGATAATGAAACCAGACAAGGGGGGTGGGATTGTCATGATGAACATGGTGGACTACAACAATAAAATTGGGTGTTTGCTAGCAGGTAAAGCTTACATGCAATCTTTGTTTAATGAACTACATGGTGCATATAAGAAATTGGGAAGTGGTTTACATGATTTATTCATTGAAGTTAGTCTGTCTCTGGATGAATTTCATTTTTTAAGTATAGCACAGCCTAGGATCCCTGTCATTTTTGGGTTGCCCAAGATACATAAAGACTTAGACCAACCACCTATGTGGCCTATAGTTGATGCAAGCGACTCCATTACCCACACTATAGCCAAATTCCTGGACATCAGATTGAGGACTTTGTGCAACATGAACCTTTACTAAGTAAGGACTCATGGGACTTTTTGAAAAGGATTAATGTGTTAGAATTTGATGAAACAGTTTCATCACAATCAATGTCAGAGATTTATATACCGTAATACTACATACCATAGGCATGGAATGTTTTTTTTTTTTAATTTTTGGTGGGTAACGGTCTTCCCCAGCCACTGGTTACCACCCATGAGACTTTATTAGAACTGGTACTCACAAATAATTTAATTCTATTCAATAATGGACTGTTTTTACAAATTGAAGGTGTGGTAATGGGGTCAGCGTGTGGTGGTTTGTATGCCAACATAATTATGTTAGAATGGGAAAGGAGATTTTTAATGAATACCTCATGGTTTCAATTCTGTACATTGTATACACAGTTCTAGGATGATATCTTTATTTGTTGGAATGGTCCAAGAGAAGAGATCACCCTATTTTTAGAATATATCAATGGCACAACCAGTTTTTTAAAGTTCATGAGGTTAACAGTGAACAAATAGCATATATGGAAGTCCTACTGAAGAAAGAATGTCAATTGAAGGCCTTTGTAGCACAAATTCATAGGAAAGCAACCTTTTCCAAAAGCTTTCTGCATTTTGATAGTGCACACTCATTTAAACAAAAAAGAGGGGAAATAAAGGGACAATTTGTAAAGGCAGCCCGGACGGTTAGTTTGTTTGATAATTTCTTAGATGAGTGTGACCATCTGAAAGCTATGTTTTGTAAGAGGGGTTACCCATTATGGCTCCTTAATGAAGTCATGATTGAGGTGGTCAACAAAAGTGAAAGAGGTTTTTTAAACCCTTGCTAGGTCACCATGAGGTAATACCTGCCCAGAGCATGCCCTCTATTGATGGCTGTTTGGTTAATGGAGTAGAAACTGACTTGACCCAATCCAATGTTGAACAGAATTCAAATTTTAAATGTGCTTTTATTACTACTTTTCACCGTAACAGTAAGGATGTGTTGGATATTTTATTTAAAAAATGGGCTATATTGCTTAATGATAAGGACATCAGAGAATGTGTTGGAATCAAACCAAATATTGTTATTAAGAGAAGTATGAACCTGAAATGCATTTTAGAGTATAAAATGCATGGTCTATGAAAATTTGGTTTCTGTGCTCAGTGTAGTTTTGTGATGGAAGGCCACAAATTCTTGGTGAATGGTTTTAAAATACAGGTGAATTAGAAGGTGTACTGTCATTCTGAAAGAGTTGTTTATTGTGCAGTGCATAACTCATGTAAATGTTTCTAGGTTGGAAAGACTGAGAAGAAATTTAAAAACAGAATTTATGAGTATTTAAGGGACTGCGGTGGTGGTGCTGCGGTAGCATTGTCGCCTCACAGTAAGACGCTGTCCGGTTTGATTCTCAGCTATGTTGAATGTTGTGCGTCAGGCCTGGCAAGCCGGTATGTAAAAATCAACTGCCAATCATTAGCGGACTGGAGTTCCGCTGTGGCGACCCCTAATCGGGAAAAGCCGAAAGACACAAACAAACAAACATGAGCATTTAAGGGATATCAGACATGGGAAATCCACAAATGCCTTGAGTAAACACTGCACAGAAAA
Source organism: Protopterus annectens (assembly GCF_019279795.1). Classification (NCBI taxonomy): domain Eukaryota; kingdom Metazoa; phylum Chordata; order Ceratodontiformes; family Protopteridae; genus Protopterus; species Protopterus annectens. Next base: position 124,228,070 of record NC_056729.1, read on the forward strand.
ATTAGACCACTCTTTCAAATTTTTCATTAATGGACACTGTTGACTTGATTAAAAGAGGTGGCCCATGGAGGCTTCTTTTGGAAAAGAAAGAATTAATTTGGCAGGTCCAACTAAATGTGGGACAATGGCCAGGATTAAATGATTCACTCTTCATTGCTTGCCTGCTAAAATTAAAAGCAATGGAAAGGTAAAATATATAAAAATATTTATATACATTTTATATATATACTTTCATTTTTATATAAACACCATTTTATAGATTTTATACATTATGTGCCTATGTGTACTTATATTTATTTTCAGAATTTTTGCACTTGTTAATGACATTTAAATGCTGGTTATAAACAGTCCCCAAGATTCACTAATCCTCCATGTAAGACTAGATTAGTCTTACACGGAAACGCCAGTCTAAGAGTAAGACAGCAGTGCACCATGCATATTAATGAGGGCATGCTGCCTGAACTCTAAGGCTAACACGGAACATACATGAGTGCAGGGGGCGTGTTGGACTGCCGAGCAGTCCAAAAATCCATGCCCCTACAAGTCTCTCAATCAGGAAATGTCAACTTACATGAGCGAGTCTGCTCAAACGTGTACATACCCAACACTACACTCCCCCACATTCTAAACCCCTATACAATTATAAAATGTAAAACTTTTATTTTTTTTTTATTATTCCAGATATAGCTGCCCGTATTTGCACCGGTTTCCCCATTGCTTAGCTACAGTTAGCAGTTTAGACATTGAAGAGGATAATAAGAAACATATGCAAATTAAGCAAAATAGCAATAACGTAGTGGTAGAGCCTTTGCACAAACAGAAGGCATTACCGGTTTGAGTCCCACCACTCCCCTTTCTATTTTCTGTTGGAAATCTGTATATAAAAATAATTCCTGACATTTATCATTTAAATTTTAGTAAAAAGCATTGAAATGGCCTATGTAGTAGTGAACAAATTTTTTTATATTCATATATATATATATATATATATATATATATATATATATATAGATATACATATATATTTATAGGAAGGTGAAATGGTTGTGCATACTGATGGATGCATAAGTAACGTATCTTAAGCAATGTGAAGCACTGCTAAGCAAAGTTTGCCAGTATTAAACACATTTAAATGTAATTGCTCGTAGCTGAGCACTGCGTTAACTAGCACAATAGCTTTGCGCGGAGCTGCGCATCACGCAGACTAGCACAAACAGAACATGTTTACACATAGCTGTGCACCGCGCTAACCAGCGCAGCATCAGGCAACGTTAAGCAACGTTGAGCAAAGTCGGCAAAACACAGCCACACCTCCTAGCCGGTCTGGCCAGTAGTAAAATAAAAAGCAATGACAGGCCTCAAACCCTGGATACTGTGCACCATAATCACAGTACTGGACTACTAATCCATAACAGCTTTTCATAAGTATGCACTTTCAACACACACATACATATCAATGGAAGTTTACCCATTGCTAAACAGGTGAGCCTTCAGCTGAGTTTTTTCAAAACTGGCCAATCACAAATAAGTGCGGGAAATGATGCATATTTAAGCTCCATAGGCACGAATACTTGCCATAACTGGTTGTAGCTCCCATCTGCAGGCAGCAATGGCCGGTGCTGGAGAGGGCTCTTGTTTTCGAGTGCAACACTGGGACATTGAGGAGTCAAAAGTAATGGTTGGGCTCCTTGTCCATAATCATGATGATAGACTCCTGCGGGGCTAGTACCAGGGCACCCAATACAAAGCAGAAGCCTGGGCCATCTTGCTCATGAACTCACCAGTGCCACAGGTGTGCCTCAGACTGGTGAGCAAGTCAGACACCACCACGCATACCTGAAGAGATGCAAGGCAGATCAACTGGACCAGTGGATCCAGGAGGCCCGTGGGATGGAAAATGCCCACTACTGAGTAAGTAGCCATGGAAGTAAATATGTAAGAATTGCTATTTTAGTGTATACTATGGATAGGTATGTCTCAATATCACTTCATTTACTTCACAGCTGCAGGTGTCCGTGCTGCGAATCAGCAAGCCTATGCAGATAGGCTGCTAAGGCTGCGCCACCAGGCAGGTTAGTAATTATTCTGCTTGTACTGTTATGTAAAATAAATGAGACAGCATGAAAAAAGTGTGTTAACACAATAAATAAAGATATAATAATTCTCTAATAATTATTCTGCATGTACTGTTATATAAAATAAATGAGAGAGCCTCTAGAAAAGTGTTTTAAGTCTTTAATAAAGGTATAATTACTGGAGTGTGTCTGTGTCATTTTCTTTGATATGTTGTTGTACTCTTGCATTATAGAAATAGTACGGTTGTATTAAGCGCTGTTAACACACAGTTGAGTAGGCCCATATAAAGTGGATGAAGGGAGTGCCAGCAGCTTTTAAGCATATTTACAGTCCTCAACAGTTGGTTCATGCCTAGAATGTATAAGTTAATCTGGCACATGAGTAGCTTGGTATTGTGTTCCCCAGAAATGTCATTGTGCTGGCAGAAATGTAGGGAGCTGTTAACATATAACTGATGATTTCACCTAAACATATCTAGATAAGTATAGGAAAGTAGAGCTGTCAGTGTACCATCTCAGCAGTAGTGTGTCTGAGCAACTCACAAAATATGTAGCAGTAACATCTGCATCCTGAACAGTTTGCATGCCAGATACAGCCCATGTATATAAAGATCTAGCAAAACCCATTTCATAATTTAAGGACAATTGGGTAGTGTAATAATACATGTAGGGGACATATAACTGCAGTTAATAGGAATGTAGTGTAAACTAGAAGGATATATAAGTTGTTAATGGAGCTATCATTTTCCACCCTACTGTATGTGCATAAAAAAATGCAATTCCACACCTCAATGGGTATGTCTAATCTCAAAACATTTGTTGGGACATATGTCCTATTGGTTTAGAAATATCTGCATTTATTTTGATGCATGTGCCCTGTTCAAATACCACAAAATTGGTGGCCTGTTGCCATCAATTAAACCTGCATGCTGTTGTAATGTCCACTGTTTTTCTATATATGCATGTGTCATGCTTGCTGTTCACCTGTTGGAACTCTGGTGTGTTGGGTTAATGGAAATACATCTGCATGCTGTTATAACTAATTGAGAATGCTGTTGACTGTTACTAACCCATATTTTCATTAAATCCTTCTAAACATAGAACGTATGGGAAGGCCAGTCCCAGTGGACCCACCTGTCACACCTCAGCTGGTGATGGCACCTGGCACCAGCAGGTCCAGTGCCCAGCCTGGGACCTCCTCCTCCACTGGCCCTGTGCCACCTTTGGGTGTAAGCACTGCAGGGCATGGGGCTCATCCCTCCCCATGCAAGTGTGGGCAGAGGAGGGCCACCTATCACCCTCTGAATGGTCCGGGCTGTGGTGCGTAGGGAGATTGAGCATTCTGTCGCTGATGCTCTGCGCCAGCTTGAGGCACGAGTGGCACGACTCATGGGTGAGCCTGCTCCTCCTATGCATGCCCCAGCACAGCCACCTTCTGAGCTGTGAAGGTGTAGTGGTGACTGCCCATGGGTGGGGATCTCAGTTCTACCGTTGCCATCTGTGGGCTCATGGGCTTGCGATTTCCAAACATCCTTCCCCATCAATGGTGTTCACCCACCACATGTGTCATATTCTGCCCCTGTATGCGTCTTGTTTGTCTTGTCTGTTTACCTCCCCAACGTACCTTGCCAAATATACCTACTTCCCCTACTCCGCATTCCACTCTCACCTGAAAAAAAAGGGCAATCTGCTCCTCAAAAAAAATTACGCCCCATACATAACTGCCCATTTTGCACACATGTCTGCTGGACACATAAACTGATATTTAATTGGCAGTACAACATACTTTGTTGTCCTCACCCTTCTCACAGGGGTTGAAGGTTTCATATTTCCCTCCAAATTTATTGCATATGCACAGCTGTTGCTGTTAAAGAAATGGGCAGCTATGGACCTTCACTACACCCATGTTGCACATCCCGAGCTGTTTTCCCTACTCTTTCCCTCTTTGTGCTCCTTTTTCACCACTTTCCTATCTCCCCATTTTCTTTTCTTTCAAAGAAATGAGCGCAGGGGTTAGCGGGAATAAGCACTATTAAACAGTAGTTAGCAGGTTTGTGTGAGTGTACACTAGTGTGCGCTTGTGTGCGCTTAGCTAAGCATTGCTAAGCATTGCACAAACCCGCGCAAACCCACTTACAACTGCTTAAAAGTGCCTTAGTAATTCTGTATGTCAGGGCCCTTGTTCTGCTCAGCAGCAAACAGCAAGTTGGTGCTGAAATAATTATATCATGCATCAGAATGAGTGAATGTAAAGGTAAGATAGGAATGCCATAACACAAATCTTGTTCTGTGGAGCTTTACCAGCAGTTGTTGTGGAATTGCATTACATGACTGTGATAAGAGATCCAGCCATTCTAGCAGGAAATAATGTTACAGCAGCACTTTACAACCCCCAAACAGTATCAGAGCAGGACAAACACTAGCATATCTGATTATGGCAGAGGCCATACTTCCCAACTGTGACTAATTTTCAGGGATGTCCCTGATTTTGAAACAAATTTTAGCTGTAGCTCTCTGAATCCCTCTGAAAAGTACTGACATTAGGCAGAAAGGTGGGGAATTACACTTAATGAATAATGACAATAAGTAAGAGTTGGACACTGCTTATACTTCAGAAAAGGTGTATTAATCCATATGCTCTGGTTCTCTCAAAGTCTCAACTTAATGTCTCTAATATTTTAAAGGTGTAACTCACTTTTACCTACTTTTCCCTGAGTCTGTTCAAATATGTACCTGAGTGTTTGAGAGGCCTGGCAGAGGCAGAAACACACAGGCATATCAGCTTTTCTGCTGTTACACACTGTGCAAATAGCTTTGGAAGGAGTTCCAGAAGCATACCCTTATGTAGGAGTACAACACTGAAATACCAAAGGAAGTAGCCATGTACTGGTAGCAACCAATTGTGACAATGCCATTGTTCCAGTGCTGAAAAGACTGGTGTGGTGCACAGACAAAGAATAACAGGCTAACCTCTGGCTACCATCTGGATAGGTCCACAGTTGGGAGCTACGCAGACAGACTACTTGCCTTGATAAACTAGCAGGTACACAGCAACCCTTTAAGTCCAGCAAGATAAAATTCACACAATAATATATAATGCTCTCTGTACTTCTGCACCCCTACCCAAATATACAATATGCCTATGTGTTCAGGGTCTAACAAGGATGTAGGTAGGCATACTCAGTACTGAAATGTATCCAGTTTTCTTGAGCAGCCTGTGCTAATGTCAACACTAAAAAAGCACAAACTGTTCAGAAGTGAGTAAATTAATATTCACAGTATAGCAGTTCACAAACAGTTCATGTGCCAAAATAATACATCTCAATAACTACTTTTGTAAGGCAGTTACTTGTATAATTAGAAAAGAAAGTACATACTCCCATGTATCTTGTGTTAGCATTTGGAGGGGTGAGTACAATTCTACACTGACAAGTGTGTACTGGATGCAGCAACATTCACGTCTGAGTACAACATTCAAATCACTGGCTACACCCCTGTCTTCAGATATAAGAACTATACCAACCTTCTGACTTAAACAACGATGTCCACAGCAAACAAGCAGGATCCCCATTTTAGAAAGCTGAAAGGGATACGCCTACCTGAGTTAGCAATTTATAGCATTGGGTTGCTATGATAGTGATTACTGCAATTACCACACAGCAGGCTGCATGCAATTAGCAAATGGTGGCAACCAATTGGTGCAGAGGCCATCACATGTACATGTGCAAATACCTATAAAAGCAGGCTGTAATTGCTGCCCACAAACTCAATCACTCTATTGCAGAGACTGAGAGAGAGATAGAGAGAGAGAGAGAGAGAGAGAGAGAGAGAGTGATAAGCAAAAGGAAAACGGAAAATAAATAATACCAACTCATACAAAGGAAAGGTATGTAACAGATATGTATTTACTGGCATGTAGTAGATGTTTTTGAAGAGTACTCTACATAATGTGAACCATTCATATGTTGCAGCAGTACGTATCTATGCACAGATGTCCTGCTTAACTACTGCCAAGGACAATTCAGTGTGTAGCGGTGTGCAGTGGGACATAACTGTGAAATATGTAGCTCAGCATTAAATGTCACACATCTGATCCATGTTATCTGTATTCTGTACAGTAGTGTGGACAATGGCTCTTTGGGGGATTAGCGCAAACATTTATATAAACATGGTTGTGACAGAGTAACACATGCATGATAGTCATATTAAAGTTTAGCTTAGCATTGGCAACTGCTGTACCAGGCTAGTATGCTAATCTAGCATTTGTAGCTATATATACCCCCTCTAATGTTACTGTGTATTCACATGTGACACCTGTTCATGTTGCAGCAAGGCCCAACAATTCAGCTGTGAGGTCCAGGGACTTACAACAGTGTGGACCTTGTGTGCGTATGGCACAGACATACAGAGAGATATATATGTGTCATATATATTAACATCTGTATATGTGCATAGAGCAAGGGACATATTGCAACTGTTTGAGAAGAGTGGACATATATATATGTTGGTGAAGGTTGTTATGTGCATATTTGTATGTAGGTTTTAGTGTGTGACAAACAAGATAGCATACAGTGCTGGTATATGACATGTGGTGGTTAAACACTGTGTGTGTTTTGTTCAGTTTGCAATGTTGCAGCCAGTGAGGCCTGCTAAAGCTACCTGGGCTGAGAACACTTTCAATGTATTTCTCACAAGACTGGGTGATATTATTACATTACTGTATACCTCACATCCTTCGTATAATTGATATTCCCACCATGAAAGGTGGACTGTATATGTGCCTATATGTATATGTATATGTACACCAATGGATGTGTATATGTATGTGTGTATATATTAATAAATATATATTTTATATATATATATATATAGAGAGAGAGAGAGAGAGAGAGAGAGTCATATATAGTCATACACACCCACATATACTTGTTGCAATAGATTCTATGTAAAGTTGACTGAGTGTGATGGTCAGTGTGTTGGTGAATGTGTCAAAGATGTGTATTTGTGGGATAGCTTAGCAGGAAACTGTTTCTGTCAGGGTATTATGTGTACTTGCTTTTATCCCAGCAAAAGCTGTGTATGCTGTTGCTAGGCAGATAAAGCACTATGGCATACAGTCTGATGTAGTCCCTTGATGTTAACTGGGGTGTGTCATTGGAGGCTAAAGCACTACATGTATGCTTATTGATTGGTACTGATGTTGAATCCAAATCCTATATGAACTGTAGTACTACTTGAAACTGTAGGCCTAAACAGCAAAGTATGGTGTATGTCCACATTGCTTGGAACCACTGTTTTGTGTGGTCCCTGTAGTCCTCACAGATTACATTCCTCAGGCTTAAGGTTTTATAAGTATTGACACACAGTACTGTATGGTATACACGTAAAGCTTATCTGGGTTGCCATACCTTTGTGTCTTGAAATTATGCCTGATGTGTGTGTGGGTATGCCTGTAACATGTCCTCTGTCATATGTGTGTTACAAGATATAACTGCATATCTAGCAACATTTATAGTTTACTACAGCAGTATGCCACCTATATTCACAATTGTGCACATATTTTGGCAATGGGTTTGCCATCAACAAGTTGTGTGGTGTAATGGTAATACTGTAACTGGACTTTACAAACATTGCGATGGATGACATATTTCTTTATGCATTCACTTGGTCTATACCTTCTGTGGCTAGGTAGTGCATTGTGTCACATACAGTGTGCCATGTACTGTTGTATAGTCTTATATAGTGATTTTATTTTGTTGCTGTGCAGAACATGGTTGATTATATAGAGCGCACCAGGCACTTTCAAGCAGTTGTGGGGTGAGCACTGATAAGTGGTACTGAAAGTGTTTAATCTCAGTCAGCTAATAGGTTGATATATATGGCAGTTCAGTGATATCTGTACTGTATAATGTTAGGTGTGCCATGTGACTTGTTCAGACATATTTTTTCTTTGTCTTCCAGGGATCATGGCCCACCATCATAATCCTAGCTACAGTAGTGCTGAGGATGACCTTATTACCAGCTGGCTGATTCAACACTACAGCCTACTATTCTCGAGAACTAGTCAAGACCAGCATGAGCATACTGCACTGTGGCAAGATGTTGTCCGGAGGGTAAATGACATAGGCATGCATAACCGGACATATGAGCAGGTACGCCATCACTGCAGTGATTTACTTAGACATGTCTGGCAGCGTGCTTCTGATGTCCATATACAACAGCTTGCAACAGGTGGTGGGGTTAACATCCATCTCCCCCTCACCAGAGTGGAGGAGCTGTTCCTGATCCTGGTGGCACCTGCCCAACAACAACAACAGCAGACATTTACCTTGATGGAAGTTGGAGCCACCTAGCAAGAACACATGGAGCGTGCAGGTAACATGGCATATCTGTAGACTACTGTTACCTCTATTGGTAGATCATGCATATATGAGATGCGTACTGTGTAGTTAGAAGATGTGGAGCCTGTTGTTGTGCAATGCTGATCATTTGGAACATAATCTGTAGGCCTGTAAATGTAAATTGTTGTACTACTGTAAGATTGCAAACCCACAGTAGCAATGCCACAGTTGTCGCCACTAATAAACTGTCTCATATCCATGTAGGTCCCGCTGGTGTGACAGCAAGGCAGCGTACACATTCTGGTGAGTATTTTCTCCATTTATTATTGCAAATAAAAAGTGCATGTCATAGTTAAGGTGTAGGCTATGTACACATGTAACACACCTACGCATAATGCATGCTGTGCATGTTTGCTGTGAGACTACGCACATCTCAGTAATGTGATTAGCTGCCTCAAACACATGCAATACACAGACCATCTCAAACAAATGTGGCTACACTGTAGTGACCATTGGATAGGCAGAGTCGATACGTATGCACACAACATACACAACTATGTCATACACAGAACATGTTAACATGCTACACATGAAGTATTCATAAACCCTCTGTAAAGTCACACTCCAGTATCCCAAATGTCATCCACACAGCACACATAATATACTTGAGGGGAAGAGGCCTATCATGGGGCAGTGAAACACTCTGCAACACACAACACATTCATGTTAGGCAATGCTCCTTACTGGCCTCATTACAAACACATGTGACAACTGGCTATAAAATGGTGAATGTAGCCATGGTAGTGCAGTTCTGGTACAGCATGATAGGTGCTGGTTTGTGTCACATTTGTAGCCTTGAGTGACCACATGATGCTTCATGATGATGGCTTATGGTACTACACCCCATCCAGTTATTGTAACCACAGTACTATACATAACTTTCATTGCTATATACCTCAATGTTGTGTGTGTGCAAACATATGCACCTATAAACAACATGCATGCCAGTCAACATTTGCACAACTGACACATATATGTATTGTAATGCTATTGAGTGGCTAGGTCATATGATACAAATTGGGCATGTGTGATGTTTAAATATACACTTGTGTTTTAGCATGCCATGTCATGGATGACACTTGCATGTCCACAATATGATCTACACTCACCATAACTACAGTACATTGGCTATGTGGACCAATGGTATTCCATCAGTTATACATGCACCACTAATCTTGTGTGTATACAAATCATGCATGAGCTAAAACTGTGTCCACAATTATTTGCTAAAGACACAGATGCTCTAATCAGAATTGGATATCTATGTGACACACAGATACACATCCAGCCATTGTATGTATACCTGTGAGTGATAGTGCGCAGTACATTAAAGAGTTTTTAATACTTGCACAGTAATGTTGTGTCCATGTATGCATTGCCCTCCAGGGGGAGGCCAATCACCGAACAACAAAACACATGCATCAAAGCCATGTATACTGTTAGTAACAAGGACTGTCTACACTTGCACTGCATGCTGTTGAGCAACACATGTCCTGCATGCTGACCTGTGTGATATGACTGTTTGGCTTGTGATACTGTACCCCACTATCAACTGCTATTGAGTATGTTCTGAGATTGCTGGTGGTGTGTGTGTGTGTGTGTGTGTGTGTGTGTGTGTGTGTGTGTGTGTGTGTGTGTGTGTGTGCGTGTGTGTGCATGTGTGCGTGTATGTGTGTCTGCTTTAGTGAGGAGTGTATTTGTGTGCATGTGTGCATGTGTGCATGCGTGCATGTGTGCATGTGTTCATGTGTGCATGTGTTCATGTGTTCATGTGTGCATGTGTGCATGTATTCATGTATGCATGTGTGTATGTGTTCATGTGTTCATGTGTTCTGACATGTACAGGTCTTAAAGTGTGTTTCCTGTTTTCCTCTCACAGGTGCTGAGGTTGGGCTGGTTCAGGGCAGCAGGGAACCTGATGTCACTGACACAAATAGTGATAATGAGGATAGGTGTGTTGAGGCACAGGCATGTTTGTCAGGGTCTGTTGTTGCGCCACGAATTGACAGTACACAAGTCTCCACCCCATCCATGCACACAGTCATACTGCCTGTACATCCATCATCACCAATGCCCTTAGCAGAGGGACAGTGCACAGTCAGCAATGGCCAGGACAGTGTGGTATCTATGGCACATGCATCAGGACACAGCAGCCATAGCCAGATGTCTGGAACAGTACCACATAGGCAGATGTCCAGGGGTTCTCGTCAGAGCACTGCTGGTCATCATGCCCCTGGCAGACGTGCCACAACTCTTACAACCACACGCATGTTCCAGGCTGTCATGGAGGCACAGGCACATATGGAGCAATACAGCAGACAGGGACTAAGGGCACGGAGGGCTCATAACACCTCTTTAAATGACAGTATCCGTGACCTAGCAGGTGCCATCCGTAATTACACTGAGGTCATTGATAGACATTGGGATGATGTCCTCCACAATGTTATGTCCATGTGTCAGGACAGTGATGGATAGTTGAGACATTGACTTGGATGTATGCCAGCAACATCATCAGCTGGCAGTCACCATGGACGTCCATCAAGTCATAGCCGTTCCCGTGGTGCCAGTACCAGCCCCAGAAATGTTTGGGGTGGGTTGTCCATAGACCGTCCTAGAAGACCACGTGCACGTGGCTCTGGCCAGTCCCAGCAGGGACCTGGATCCAGTGTACATATGTCAACCTCTGAGGATAGTACCCAGTCTGGATTAGTACCTGATACTGCCTGAAGCACCCCTGCCAGGCACAGGTCCTGTATCCTTGGCCAGAGACGGTGATCTGTAATGCCTGCCAGGTACAGTCTGTAGCTGTCCCACAAATCCCCATATATGGCAGCCACATGGTGGAACTGTGTGCATGCAGACACACACACATAAACCAGACACCTAGGGAAAACACATACCCGCACACATTACATCCACATTGGCCCATAATAGTATTCTTGGCCCTCACACACACACACACACACACACACACACACACACACACACACACACACACACACACACACACACACACAAACACATGTTCATTGTATGGCTCAATGTAGGCCTCTGGCAAACCAACAACACACCCTGTGCATATGATGAAACCTGTGCCACTTCCTGTTATCTGTAACATTGATGCAGGGACAAGCTAACATGGTGCTGATGCACAGGGTGACTTTATAACAGAATAGCAATTTTAGCATGTTGTCAGCAGTAAAGTGTAATTATATCCTTGAAGTTGTAGCTGAGCAGGCATGATGCATTAAAGCTATAATTATCAATGTAGTATTGTTTACACCAGTGTTTATTCCAATTGTGTATTGTCTGCCCATGTGCCACTTGGCTGATGTGTGTAGTTTTGTCAGCATGTGTTCGAGAGTGGACAGTAAGTGTGGGATGTGTGCAGCACAGATTTGCAGGTGTACATTTGTGAACATGGTTGAGGTGCACTGTCTGCATGTACGTGCATATTGGACACATGGGCAGGGTGAGATGCCCTGTATTAGACAGTGTTAACACTCCATAGTTTCTATTGGTTGCCAGTATGCATTGTACTACACACATTTTGGAACTTGAGTACATGAGTGTGTATGACAAGGTTTGACACTGTGCTGTGGGTGATACTGTTACTCTCTGTCATTGCTTTGCATTTTGGTAGTATAAATAACCTCAAAAGCCTGACCATAAACAATTGTTAGATGATGTCTTGACAACTGCACACAGATGTAGGACACATAGTAACATTTGCAGCCTTCAAGTACTATTCTATGCCAGTAACCAGTGGTATTCACCTGCACTCAGTCCTGAGACCACTCCTGTTTGGCATATAGCTTTCTTAGGTACAAGCAAACACAGTAGGGATATGTCTGGCCACATTTGGCAATGCATACTGTGGGCTATAATGCGTTCTCCATATGACATACACATCCTCCAAAAGGGTATCATACAGACAGATACCTGGTGTCAAACCCATGTTGTAAAGCTATAAGCCAAATAAAGCATAGTCATCCACTTTTACAAAACATAGTATCCCCAGAGTACCACATAGGTAGTAGCCCCCAATATGTTGAACAGCTACCGATGTATACATAGAGCTATGTGTTACATCTCTCTCCTTTGATAATCACATTTCCAAAGGGTTTTGGAAATCCCTCTGTGGATCACATAAGCAATAAGGGGTCTGCATGCATATCCACAAAGGTTGTTGCACACCTATAATAAATAACCATCTTTGACAGACTTTGCTGCTTTTGAACAGGTTTCAAATATACCTCAGGCATAAACCCTCATTCACACTATTCAATAGAAACCATAATGAGTGTATGTGAAACAGATGATGTAGGCCAGGGATCACTGCAGTGGCTAGGCTTGTCACAAGCATACAGATGTGACCTAAGGTCTGGAAAGTGGCAGCACACTCTGGCAAAGATAACAGATGTGTTCATGGAGAAAGCAGGGTTCCCACCTATGAAATAATTGAGGTCACATGTATGTATATGTATTTGCCACACAGCTACCTGCCATGTGTAATGCACATACTGTTGTCATTGTGATATGTTATGCAGTAGTAAAAGCAAAACCCACATCATATTGACCAACAGTGTCAGACACACACAGTCACCAAGCGCAGGATTCAAACCCCTACCTATCTACTTTATGATACTAGAGCAGTAAGCATTAGCACGATGCGCTATACACATTACTGCAAGTTCTCCTTTCCACAGGTATATTGGTAGGATGGTGACATTATCAGACTTGACAAAGATGAGCATACCACCTTTAAGGTGTTTCAGTAGTCTTCAAAAAGGTTGCTCCTCTCCAAGGAGACACACACACACACACACACACACACACACACACACACACACACACACACACACACACACACACACACACTCATACACACACACACACACACACACACACACACACACACACACACACACACACACACACACACACACACACACACACACACACACACACACACACACACACACACACATATAATGTTGCCAAGTGTGGGATTCAGACCCCTACCTAACTACATTATGATACTAAAGCAGTACGCATTTACACGCACATTATACACATTACTGGGAGTTCTCCTTTCCACAGGTATATTTGTAGGATAGTGACATCATCAGATTAGACAAAGTGGATTACATTAGGTGGGCTACATAGAAGGAATTTCTAAACACTTTGGCAATGTGATCATCAAAGAAAAATTTACTATCTACCTGGGTCCCCAGGTCCATAATTACATTCTCCATACATACTGGATTACCACCTATGTGGTAATTTGTGTGCACTTTGTTTTATACAAAGGGGATGACTATGCATTTTTGGCATTCTGAGGCATTGTTTGATTGACCAGGAATCTTCTCTCTCAGATCCCTCCTCCTGGAGGACGTCTGTGTCAGCCATAGAGTCGATTATGGACCACAGTAAGCAGTCATCTGCAAATTTGGTCAGCCATACTCCTCCCATGCTTGCTTGTACCTCTGAGCAGTATCTAATGAACAGGTGGGGTCAAAGGACCAAGACCTGTGGGATGACATTTGTGACTGTTTTAGAGTCAGACATGGCACCCGCAACTCTGAACATGTGTGTTTGATCTGTGAGCCAGTTGGCCACCCATCCTGTGACATAGGTGTTAATGTTCAAGCTGGTATGCTTGTCCATGATGCCAGAGTGAGGAATAGTATCAAAGGCCTTAGTGAGGTTGAGGTGGGCTGTGTGGACTACTTTCACCTCCATCTGTGTTCTTGGTAACTGTTTCAAAGAAGTCAACTAGATATAGGAGGCAGGATCTGCCTTTAACAAAGCCAAGTTGGGTAGAGTCCAGTGTCTGGAGGTTCCCAATGTCTCTGTTTATGGGTCCCATGATAATTTGCTCTATTGCTTTGCAGACCAGGCTGAGTAGGCCTACAGGGCAATAGTTTCCAGGTTTTGTTGTGGCACCACCTTTGTGAAGCTGGATGACTGTTGCTGTATGCCATTCTTTGGGTACATAGCCTGTGGTAAGGTTGAGTCTGGACAGTGAATGTAGGTGAGGGTGTAGTTTCTTTTGGGGCTGGTGTAAGATGCAGCCTGGGACAACATCAGGTCCCATTAATGCTGTGTTCTTAGCTTTGGACAGGGCTGTTTTTACCTGCATGTCCATGAAGTCTGGGCCTCTGCATTCATCTGGGATGGACACAAGGCCCTTTTGGGGGTGATGGGGGGGAGTTTGCACTGAACTTGTCTGCCAGGATGTGGGCAATGTCAGTTGGTTCAGTGTATTTTTTGCCATTTTGCAGTAGCTGACAGCATATTTGAGATTTGCCACCTAAATGTTTGGTATAGCTAATGAAGGCTTTGTGGTTGTTATTCTTACATTCCTTGGCAATTTGTCTTTAGAAACTGGCCTTGGATTATTTTATGAGCAATCATTGTTTCTTCCTAATAATAATCAGTGATGCCTTTCCTTTTGTGAAGTTTGCTCTATCATGTGTTTGTTTCCTCCTTCTGTTGTATGGCTTATTTATGGGCAATGACCACCAGATTGGTTTCTTATTTTTGGAGGAGTGTGTCTTGGTTTTATTTGGGATGTCTCGATCCATGCATCCCTGTAGATGCTCATAGAATGCACTTGTAAATGATTCTGCAGATTGTATAGCATTATCCTATAGCAAGGGGGACTTGGAACGTTCCACTTTGGTCTTAAGAAGTATGCAGTTTGCTTTTGAAAATTTCTTTACAGTAGTTTCCTTGACTGGGGGGGGTGTGTGGATGTCCAGTGTGGTTACTTTATGATCTGATATTACCAGCGAGAGGTTTATCTCTGTTGTGGAACACTGATACCTCATGTTGGTGATGATCAGGTCCAGTATGTTGTCACCTCTAGTGGGCATGGTGACCAGCTGTTCCAGGGTGTTTGAGTTTTTAAACTCTAGGAAGAATTGGGCAAAGGATGTTGTACATGAGTAATTCTCCCTGTCAAAGTTTGGGTGGTTGTAATCTCCTCATATAATGGTGTTTGGTAGGACCTTTATATTTTCCACTGTTCTCAGAAATACTGAGTGAAGTTCTTGAGACAAGGTAGGTGATCTGTCGCAGGCTACAATCTGATAAGCAGCTTTGCCCAATGTTAGTTGCACTTGCATGGTCTCCAAGGCCTCATGCTGTGCCATTAAACTGAAGGTGTGGATAACCATAAGGTAAATGGATGCACCCCTTCCTTTTGTGTTTCACTCTGGGTTTTGGGGACGAAGATCAGAGGGATTGTGAGTGTTTTACATGGAGCATGTCCAACAGCTCTGTGTTTGACATAGCTTTGTATGTTAGGCAGAGATCACCTCTGAGTAGGTGATATGCAAGAGAGTACAGGTGTAGCATTTTGAGATGGTCTGTGTATGGCATGTATTTCAGGCCACTAATGCTCTTTGTGAGGTATTTCTGCAGGCTTTCCAGTCGTTGTAGATGTCTTGTGAGGTACATAGCAAAAGGGGCGTTGTACTCTATTATGGATCTAGTGAGTGATGAGTAGTGGGGAACAATGTCCTCTTCTATTCTGCATGAGACACCTTTTGTGATGAGGTGTGCCACATAGAAGAATTTCCTGACTACTGTGGGGATGTGATTATCACAGGTGTGTCCACTGTCCACCTGTGACCCAAGGTCTCTTATCACACTTTTAGTGTTAAGTATACTACCGCCTATGTTGTAGTTCATGGCTACAGAGTTTTTACCAAAGGGGATGACAATGGACTTTTTGGCATTGAGCTTGAGGCCATGGCTTTGACACCAGGCATCTGTCTCAGTGAGGCCCTTTTGTAGGATGTCCACATCTTTAGTAGTTTCAATTATGGCTCCTAGTTTGCAGTCATCTGGAAACTTCATTAGCCACAGACCTTCCGTGTTAAAGTTTACTTCAGGGAAGTAGATACCAAACAGGACATGACCCAGGGCTGAACTCTGTGTTACTGCACTTGTCACTGGTCCAAAGTCATACTTGGAGTCTGCTGCTTTCACAGTGTGTGTTCTGTCAGTGAGCCAATTGGCAACCCATCTTGTGACATAGCAATGTATACCTAGTTTAGTGGGTTTATCTATAATTCCAGAGTGGGGGATGGTGTTGAAAGCTGTGGCAAGATCTACATAGGCTGTGTGAACCACCTTACCCTTGTCTACGGTTCTGGTGACTGCTTCAATGATGTCTATCAGGTTTAGGAGACATGATCTGCATTTTACAAACCCAACATGGTTGTGGTCCAGAGTTTGGAGATTACCAATGTCTTTTTTCATAAGTTGTATGATGATATATTCCATGGCCTTGCAAGCAGGCTCATCAGGCTAATGGGGCGCTAGTTCCTGGGGTCCATGGTGTCTCCACCCTTGTGTAGTGGGATAACCATTGTTGTGTGCCATTCAGCAGGCACAAAGCCTGAGGTGAGGCTATGACTGAACATGGTACATCGATGTGGTGCCTGTTCGTTCTGTAGTTTGTGTAGAACACAGCCTGGGAAGTTATCTGGTCCCATGGATGCTGTGTTCCTGGCTTTGGAGAGTGTTTTTTACCTGTGCAGCCATGATGACAGCAACTTTGCAGTCTTCCATTATAGAGATGTGCTCTTTCATGGGTGAGAGGGGGATAAAGTTAGCACTGATCCTATCTGCCAGGATGTTGGCAATATCAGTTGGGTCTGTATATTTAGTGCCATTGTGCTGTAACTCAGAGCAGATCTGAGTGTTGCCATTGAGATTCTTGACATAGCTATAGAATGCTTTGTGGTTGTCTTTAGAATCAGTATCAATTTTGTTTTCCTAACTAGCTTTGGAGGATTTTATCAGGGATCACAGCTTCTTACTGATGTTGACCATGGAGCTCCTCCACTCTTGGGATTTTACCCTCTTTTGCAACATTTTCTTCCTTCTGTTGTGCAGTTTGTTTATGGCAGGGGAACACCAGACTGGCTTCCTTTTCTTGGAGGATAGCGTCTTCGTTCTGTTTGGGATAGCATGATGCATGCAGTCATGTAAGTGCTTATAAAGTACAATTGTGAAGGATTCAGTAGTTGTAACTGTATTGTCCATCTGCATGGGTGTCCTGCAGTTCAGCACTTCTGTCTTAAGAAGCAAGAAGTTGGCTTTGGAGACATTTTTTAACATGGTTTCCTTAATGGGTTGTGGATCCAGAATGTGGATATGTAGGGTAATTAGCCTATGGTCAGGTGGGACCAATGAGGTTCTGACTTCAGGTGTGGAACACTGGTCATGCAGGACAAACCAAACCAAATCCCATAACCAACACAAATAAGCACAAAGTGAGCTAAATGCTACTCATTGCCAGAAGTCTTAGCCTCCAGATGCACACACTTGAGGCACTTCTCATTATGGAGGATAATGATATCTGTGCAGTAACAGAAACCTAGTCTAAGGCTCCAGAGAGCACACCAGCACTACCAGGATACTACTCATTCCATACCTTCCAGCATCAGAACCAGGATCAAAGCACATAGGGTGAGGATGTGTCCATATTCATCATGGATACCTACACCTCTCTCTACATGCTCTCTACAGGATATGTACCTATAGAATGTTGCACAGCAACGTTCTTCCCACTCCACAGGGGTGGGGCCAAAAAAGACCCTTGGCATTCATGCTCTATGAGCCTGAAAAATGTGTTCTCCAAGACAATGGAGCTAATCATAATGGAAATCAACAATACAGAGATTGGGAACCTTCACACAGTTGAGCACACCCAGTTTGGCTTTGTCAAATGCAGACCACACCTCCTGAACTGGGAGGATTTCTTTGACTGTTACCCAGGCTACAGATGATTGAAATGAGCTCAACACAGCCTACCTATACCTCGCTAAGGCCTTTGACACCATTCCCCAGTCAGGTATCATAGATGAACTCACCAACCTAGACATGAATCCATACATCACATGATGGATTGAAAACTGGCTCACAGATAGATCCCACACATTAAGAGTTGCTGGCTACATGTCAGTCTCTACACCGTTAATGACTGGTGTCCAACAGGGTTCAGTCCTGGAGTCCCTCCTGTTTGGTATAGACTTCTCAAATGTACATGCCAACACAGGAGGGTTGTGGTTGACTAAGTTTGCTGGGAACTGTAAAGTGTTTGCCATAATAGATTCCCCAGACGACAGACATATTCTCCAGAAGGGACTCTATGAGACAGATGTGTGGTGTCAGAATCATGGCCTCAAGCTCACCGTGGAGGAATGCATAGTGATTCTCTTTGTTGAAAACAAAATACCTGCAAAATACCACATAGGTGTTACCCCCTTAAAATGACAAGGTGATAAGGGATCTGGGGACACAAGTAGATAGTCATCTTTCCTTTGACAACCATATTGCCAAAGTAATTGGGAGATCCTATGTGGCCCACCTAATCAACAAAGGGTTTGCATCAGGATCCAAAGAGGTAGTGTTGGCACTCTACTCTTACATCATCAGACCCATCATTGAGTACACGAGGGATGGGAGGGTGGCCTAATGGTTAAGGTGTTTGCCTTACAAACACAAGGTGCAGGGTTTGAGTCTCACAAGGGATAATTGGCTAGGCTTACAATGGCTCGCAAGGGCAGTTAGCTTAGTACTAACCTATGAACCTACAGTGCACCATTTTGGATGTACTCGACTTAGCATATCCAGCAGCTGTAGAGACCACATATGTACCTCACCAAGAGGATTAATGTCCTCAGACAGTTGTGTTATGCAACACAACTGGTAAAACTAAATATGTTCTTTGTTGTGTACCGCCTACTCAAAGGCACACTCTGCCTAACATACAGAGCCATGTCCAGCACATAACTGTTGAACATGCTCCATCTACAGATAACAACATTGAGTTGCCCTACACATTCCAGGGATATGAACCTCATCACAGCGATGAATACAACATGCTGGTGGGATAGAGTACCATCCCAGACACTTGCCTTACTGTGGAACAGAGTCCCAATGTACATCAGACAGAACACCTTTCTGACACTCTTCAATTGGAACCTTGATCAGTGGATGGGAAACAGAAAATTCATGCAAGGCATCACATCAGCAGCCCCACTAGAAAGGGGTTTAGGGTACTAACTATTAGAACTAGGCCTTGGGAGACTATCCAATGGAGTGGTGAAAGCTGCACAACTTGCATAGGCTGATCTATGCCTTCGTGGAAATAGTGTACTACATACCTATGAACCTATGTGAAAGGTACATGTCTACAGATAGTAGATGTGTACTTCATTGTACAGTCATGTTGTACAGCAGGAACATGGACCACATACACTGTAACGCTTACAGATACTGGTGGCTGTTATGTACAGTGGGAGAGATGTGCACCTCATGTCTTTTGTGCCACTGGGATGTATGCTGGGTGTGACAGTCCTGGATGGCTCCCTGTCATGGTCACCCTCTTACACACATATCTGCCCATCCATCTTTGGCTTATTATACTGTGTTCCCCCTACATACATATATATATATATATATATATATATATATATATATATATATATATATATATAGGTACATAGGTAGGTAATAGGCTATCTGCCTGAAGGCATATATTAGTATGGCCAGAGTGTGCACCTATCACCACCCATGGAGTTAGTTCCCTAGGCCTCTGTGTAGTAGAGCTGATGAAGTGACCCATGGTGTGACAGTTCAGTTTCACATACACTCATCAAGGCTCCTCTGGAAGAGTGTCAGTGAGGGTCTTGGCTTAATGTCAGTTGGGAGCCTGTTCCAAAGCAAGGGAAGTCTGTGAGTTAGTAATGTATCCCTCCAACATGTTCTATTTAATGTTGTGATGATGATATCCCTAGAGCATGTGGTACAGTGAGCTTGAGTTTACTTCAGATAGCGCATGTACATCAGTTCTGCATTGGACATGGACCTGTCTGTTTGGCAGAGATCTCCTGAGTAGACAGTATGCAATAGAGTACAGATTGAGTTAAATTCAGTCTTGTTGCATGGGGCAACTGTTTGAGGCCAGTAATCCTCTTGTTGAGGTACTTCAGTGGTCTTTCCAACTGCTGAAGGTGCCTAGTCAGATTCATCGCAAGTGTGTTGTGGTACTCTCTGACGGGTCTGATGACTGATGAGTAGAGGGAACCTCCTTTGACCTACATGCAAAGACCTTGGCAGTTTGTGGGAACACATAGCATGATTTTCTAACCACTTTGTGAATGTGTTTCTGGAAGTAGAGATGACTATCCACATGTGTCCATAGATCCCTTATTATCACCTCCATATTTAGGGTGTTGGCACCTATGTGGTATTTGTATGACTGTAGCTCGAGGCCATAATTTTGACACCACATCTGTCTGACTGAGACGTTTTGTAAGGATGTCTCTGTTGTCCCAAACATTGATTATGACAACTTTTTGCAGTCATCCACAAACTTTGCTAAACGTAGCTCTCGTGTGTTTGACTGTATTTCTGAAACATATACACCAGACAGGAGGGGTCCCAGCACTGAGCCATGTGGGACAGCAGTTTTTACCAGCTTGAACAGGAGACCACAGTTCTTACCTTGTGGGATCTATCTGTGCCCCAGTTGGCAAATCAACAGATCAAATACATATTTATGCACAGGTTGTTGATTTTGTGGATACAACATGTGTCTGGGATGTTGGAAAAGGGCTTTTCAAGGTCTATGTGGGACGTGTGTAGCTCATTTCATTGATGTATGTCCTGGGTGATTGCCTTGAAAACAGTCTAGCAGGTTTGGGAACCATGATCTGCCCCTGACCAAACCAAAATGGGTAGGGTTGGGTGTTTGTAGGTTCCCAATAGCTCTGTTTATGAGTTCCGTCATGATAGACTCCATGGCCTTACAGATCAGGCTTAGTAGGCTTATAAGACACTATTTTCCATGGTCTGTTGTGCACCAACACTTGTGGAGTGTGCCAAACGTTCCTGTAACCCATTCATCAGTTTCATATCCTGTACAGAGGATGAGTCTCAACAGACTGTTCAGGTGCAGGGTCTGTTTGTTTTGGAGTTCACATATGACAAAGCTAGGGAAACCATGTCATCCCATAGACACCATGTTTTTAGGTTTGGAAAGAGCTGTTTAACCACTGTGTATGTGATTTCTGTGTTTACACAATCTCCAAGTATGATAATGGGCCCTTTTGTCAGTGAGAGGGGGGTAAATATATATGAACCTGTCTGACAAGATGTTGGCAATGTCAGTCATGTACATGTATTCATTTACAGTTTGCACTGACTCAGAACATGTATGAGTTTACTTTGATATTTATGACATAGCGAAAGAAAGCTTCATGGTTCTCTTTGGACTCTTTGGCAATATTTTTGCCAGAACATGGCTTGGATAATGTTAGGAGTGCTCATTGTTTATTGATGATACTGATCGGAGATTTATTGATCTTATTTGAATTTTCGCTTTCTTTGAACAACTTAAGTACTTGTAGTGCATAGTTTGATTATGTCAGGAGTCTAATATATTATATGGTCTGTTCTCATATAACTGTGTGCACAAGGCAGGATCGGTGAATAGTGAAACATTTCTGTGGTAAGAACTGCAACTGCCAGATATGTGTGGCCCACTGCTGTACTCAGACATGGCCTAAGTGTGTGAGCATGCCCAGTATGACCTTTCAGTATGTTGTTGACTAACATTTGCTTTGTTATTTAAGTGTGTGAGCATGCCCAGTATGACCTTCCAGTATGTTGCTGACTGAAATTTGCTAAATTTGTTTAAGTGTCTGAGCATGCCCAGTATGGACATATATACTATATGTGTGTGAAAAACCAAGTTGGTTTTTACTTCAGGGCTCACCTTTGTGTTGTACATTGACAGGAAGCACGCTGTGCCTGCAGGGCTTCCATGAGTCACTTTGCATAGACTTATCAACATTTCTACATACAGGGGAGACAGCTATTATTTGTACATTTCTACCCAGGGGGCACACCTGATTGTAACTGTGGGTGTACATAGGATGAGGGGTTCAGCTGACACTTATACACATTTGCTAGGCCTGCACTTCTATGTCAGGTACTGCATTTCAGTCTGTACTGTTGCCTATCATACTGGCTTGAGGCCTACTACTGTACTACATATCTTAGCTTCCAATTTCACGTATATTAGTTTGTGACTTCATAGCCTACCCAACCCACATCACACAGCCTGGCCTGCTGTTATCTGTCTGCATACGCCTGGAGGGAAGTTACTCATATGCCTCTTCAGAGGGCATGATACAGCATGTGTTTGTGTTTGTGTTAGTCTACAATTGTCCTGCTGTGTCTGTGCCAGTGAAATGCTGTCACGGCTTAGTGGTTCAGTACTGTGATTATAATGTGCAGTATCCTGAGTTCGAGCCCTGTAACTGCTTTTTATTTTCCTGCTGGGCAGACCAGACTGCCTAAGGAACAGTAAAGCAGGTGTGAGCATGTTTACCTGACTTTGCTCAACTTTGCCCAACCTTGCTCGACTTTGCTCAACATTGCCCAACATTGCTCAATGTTGCCCGACATTGCGCTAGTTAGCGTGGTGTGCAGCTCTGCGCAATTGTGTTTAAATATGCTAAATAGTGGTAAAATGTGCTTGGCACTGCTTTATATTGCTGAAAATAGGGCAATCATGCCTCAGGTGGTTCTGCAGAGTTGCCTATGTCGGATGCACATAGTACACTCCCTATACATTTTTGAAAACAGGTAGTGTCAAGTTAGGCATCCCTTTTATTGTATGTGCGAGTCAGAGAGAGGTGTCATTTCCAGGGTTCCTACTGAGTCAGTGTATGTGCTATGCGTTGCCTCTTTGCCAAGGGCAAGGCATACTGGGCACACCTCCTTCTGCCTACTGGGGCAGGTTCAGGTTGTTCCTCCACCGAGTCACGCTGTGCCTGTGCAGGCCTTGGCAATGGTGGGGAGCTGTTTGGCCCTGCCCCACACTGTTCCTGCTGCAGCTGTTTTCACAGGATCATATTGTGTAGCATGGCACATAACATGACCATTTGGGTACATGTAGTTGGTGAGTACTGCAAGGCTCCACCAGATGAGTCCAGGCACCGGAACCGTGACTTAAAAATCCCAAACACACGCTCAGTAATGTTTCTTGTTTGTGCGTGTGCCTCATTATGGAGTTCTTGTTTGTGTGTGCATTTCTGATGGGTGTCATCAGCCATGGCTCCAGTGCTTATCCAGCATCCCCCACTAGGTGACCGTCAGGGATGCCCCCACTGGCAAATCTCTGGTACAGCTGTGTCAGATGCCAGATGTGGGAATCATGATAGCTTCCAGGGCAGCCAGCACACACATTCATTATTATGCCCTGGGCATCACACACAACCTGGCAGTTGATGGAGGGGAAGCCCTTGCAGTTGATATAGACCCTACCCCGCTCACTGGGTGGTGCTTTGATGTGTATGTGCGTGAAGTCTAGTGCACCCACTACCTCACGGTATTCTGCTATTTGGTGGAAAAGATGCATATTGCTGGCCAATGCCTCACAGGAATTGGGGAAATATACGTGGTTACCGACATGTGCTGACATGGCATCCAGGAACTGGTGCAGTACCCTGGATGCTGATGCCTGTTAAACCTCCATCATATCACCAGTTGGTCTCTGGAGGGTACCTGTAGCTAGTACTCGTAGGCCAACACATACCTTGGTATCTACTGGGATGGGTTCCCCTCTGTTGGTTCTGTGTGTGAGGCATGGCCAGCACAGCACAACAGTTTGCTGCAGGAGGTCTCTGTCCACTCTATAGCGCTTCACTATCTCCAGCTCATTTAGCCCCTGGTAGGTTACCCTGGGTCTGTACACTCTTCTCCGTCTCCTCACTGTGGGTTGCTCAGCAGCATTCACAACATCACCACCCTCAGCATCTTGCACATGTTGGTTTATGATAGCAATAGCAGCCCCTAACATTTTGTCTGACTTAAGCTTGTTAAGTTTTCACTCTTTGTATACTACAGTGTTGCAGAGTTCTTGGGAAAAACAGGGTAGACTGCTGTTTGCAGAGTTTAAAGTGCTGGGCTGGGCTGTGCTAGTCTACTGCCTGTGTAATTGGCTGACTCTGATATATTTCACCTGGCAGCTCTGCTATTTCTCCTTGGTTAATTTAGTACTACTTCTTTTCCTTCCTTTTCCCTTTCTGTTTCTACAAGGGGCAGCGCCGTGCAAACAAGCGCACATGCACGCAAACACACGCACATGGTGTAAGCACGTTTGCAAGAAATTTCAGATATATCCATGGCGTACACCTTTGGTTTCTGGGTTTCAGCTAGGGCAACCATAGACACGCCTCTTGCAATCCTGAGCAACTCAGGGTAAACACAAGCCACTGTGCTCCAGTAAGCTTACAGTCTTTCAGACATACCCCCTCATGATGTCACCTATCTTCTACTCTACTACTCCCCTACTCCTACACTTACACTCTAGGGACATGGCTCACATGCCGGGGAAAATTGGGATTTACTATCCTTATCCTCATTTGCATAGAATTGCCTACTAATGTTTGGTTACATCTCTCACACTGAGCTTCTCCCCTTAGCAACCACTACTCAGTGGCCATGTTGTTTTCAGCCTGCCATTCACCTGCATGGCAGAACAAGCTTTTTAGTGAAAATGCCCATTTTGGCTATTTTTCAATTTTTTAAATTTTATTTAAAGCGCCGCACATTTGTGCGGTGCTGCGCTACGCTTAAACATCGGTGATCGGGGAAAAAATGGATTTTAAGGACTTACAACATTTGTAAATGCCAATGGCCTTATATTTGGCCATTGGCATGCTACCTCAAATAGATGCATCCTTTATTTGGAGCTGTCATAGCTCTGTTTAGCTATTTGCAGAACAGTACTCCATTACCAACGGAGTACATTTCTACAAATAACACTACTCTTACATGGACAGGTTAGTGTTTCCTGGATCGCAAATTTATCTCATTTGCATAGCTTTCAGCAGCAAATGAGGTAATTTGCATACCATAACACTGTCCGTCAGTGGTGTAACTACGAGAGGCGAAGTGAGGCAATTGCCTCAGGGCGCCAAGCGGCAGGGGGCACTTTGGGCAGGCAGGGCATTTAATTAAAAATAGGGCCATACATCACATGATGGATTGAAAACTGGCTCACAGATAGATCCCACACATTAAGAGTTGCTGGCTACATGTCAGTCTCTACACCGTTAATGACTGGTGTCCAACAGGGTTCAGTCCTGGAGTCCCTCCTGTTTGGTATAGACTTCTCAAATGTACATGCCAACACAGGAGGGTTGTGGTTGACTAAGTTTGCTGGGAACTGTAAAGTGTTTGCCATAATAGATTCCCCAGACGACAGACATATTCTCCAGAAGGGACTCTATGAGACAGATGTGTGGTGTCAGAATCATGGCCTCAAGCTCACCGTGGAGGAATGCATAGTGATTCTCTTTGTTGAAAACAAAATACCTGCAAAATACCACATAGGTGTTACCCCTTAAAATGACAAGGTGATAAGGGATCTGGGGACACAAGTAGATAGTCATCTTTCCTTTGACAACCATATTGCCAAAGTAATTGGGAGATCCTATGTGGCCCACCTAATCAACAAAGGGTTTGCATCAGGATCCAAAGAGGTAGTGTTGGCACTCTACTCTTACATCATCAGACCCATCATTGAGTACACGAGGGATGGAGGGTGGCTCTAATGGTTAAGGTGTTTGCCTTACAAACACAAGGTGCAGGGTTTGAGTCTCACAAGGGATAATTGGCTAGGCTTACAATGGCTCGCAAGGGCAGTTAGCTTAGTACTAACCTATGAACCTACAGTGCACCATTTTGGATGTACTCGACTTAGCATATCCAGCAGCTGTAGAGACCACATATGTACCTCACCAAGAGGATTAATGTCCTCAGACAGTTGTGTTATGCAACACAACTGGTAAAACTAAATATGTTCTTTGTTGTGTACCGCCTACTCAAAGGCACACTCTGCCTAACATACAGAGCCATGTCCAGCACATAACTGTTGAACATGCTCCATCTACAGATAACAACATTGAGTTGCCCTACACATTCCAGGGATATGAACCTCATCACAGCGATGAATACAACATGCTGGTGGGATAGAGTACCATCCCAGACACTTGCCTTATCAGGAACAGAGTCCCAATGTACATCAGACAGAACACCTTTCTGACACTCTTCAATTGGAACCTTGATCAGTGGATGGGAAACAGAAAATTCATGCAAGGCATCACATCAGCAGCCCCACTAGAAAGGGGTTTAGGGTACTAACTATTAGAACTAGGCCTTGGGAGACTATCCAATGGAGTGGTGAAAGCTGCACAACTTGCATAGGCTGATCTATGCCTTCGTGGAAATAGTGTACTACATACCTATGAACCTATGTGAAAGGTACATGTCTACAGATAGTAGATGTGTACTTCATTGTACAGTCATGTTGTACAGCAGGAACATGGACCACATACACTGTAACGCTTACAGATACTGGTGGCTGTTATGTACAGTGGGAGAGATGTGCACCTCATGTCTTTTGTGCCACTGGGATGTATGCTGGGTGTGACAGTCCTGGATGGCTCCCTGTCATGGTCACCCTCTTACACACATATCTGCCCATCCATCTTTGGCTTATTATACTGTGTTCCCCTACATATATATATATATATATATATATATATATATATATATATATATATATATATATATATAGGTACATAGGTAGGTAATAGGCTATCTGCCTGAAGGCATATATTAGTATGGCCAGAGTGTGCACCTATCACCACCCATGGAGTTAGTTCCCTAGGCCTCTGTGTAGTAGAGCTGATGAAGTGACCCATGGTGTGACAGTTCAGTTTCACATACACTCATCAAGGCTCCTCTGGAAGAGTGTCAGTGAGGTCTTGGCTTAATGTCAGTTGGGAGCCTGTTCCAAAGCAAGGGAAGTCTGTGAGTTAGTAATGTATCCCTCCAACATGTTCTATTTAATGTTGTGATGATGATATCCCTAGAGCATGTGGTACAGTGAGCTTGAGTTTACTTCAGATAGCGCATGTACATCAGTTCTGCATTGGACATGGACCTGTCTGTTTGGCAGAGATCTCCTGAGTAGACAGTATGCAATAGAGTACAGATTGAGTTAAATTCAGTCTTGTTGCATGGGGCAACTGTTTGAGGCCAGTAATCCTCTTGTTGAGGTACTTCAGTGGTCTTTCCAACTGCTGAAGGTGCCTAGTCAGATTCATCGCAAGTGTGTTGTGGTACTCTCTGACGGGTCTGATGACTGATGAGTAGAGGGAACCTCCTTTGACCTACATGCAAAGACCTTGGCAGTTTGTGGGAACACATAGCATGATTTTCTAACCACTTTGTGAATGTGTTTCTGGAAGTAGAGATGACTATCCACATGTGTCCATAGATCCCTTATTATCACCTCCATATTTAGGGTGTTGGCACCTATGTGGTATTTGTATGACTGTAGCTCGAGGCCATAATTTTGACACCACATCTGTCTGACTGAGACGTTTTGTAAGGATGTCTCTGTTGTCCCAAACATTGATTATGACAACTTTTTTGCAGTCATCCACAAACTTTGCTAAACGTAGCTCTCGTGTGTTTGACTGTATTTCTGAAACATATACACCAGACAGGAGGGGTCCCAGCACTGAGCCATGTGGGACAGCAGTTTTTACCAGCTTGAACAGGAGACCACAGTTCTTACCTTGTGGGATCTATCTGTGCCCCAGTTGGCAAATCAACAGATCAAATACATATTTATGCACAGGTTGTTGATTTTGTGGATACAACATGTGTCTGGGATGTTGGAAAAGGGCTTTTCAAGGTCTATGTGGGACGTGTGTAGCTCATTTCATTGATGTATGTCCTGGGTGATTGCCTTGAAAACAGTCTAGCAGGTTTGGGAACCATGATCTGCCCCTGACCAAACCAAAATGGGTAGGGTTGGGTGTTTGTAGGTTCCCAATAGCTCTGTTTATGAGTTCCGTCATGATAGACTCCATGGCCTTACAGATCAGGCTTAGTAGGCTTATAAGACACTATTTTCCATGGTCTGTTGTGCACCAACACTTGTGGAGTGTGCCAAACGTTCCTGTAACCCATTCATCAGTTTCATATCCTGTACAGAGGATGAGTCTCAACAGACTGTTCAGGTGCAGGGTCTGTTTGTTTTGGAGTTCACATATGACAAAGCTAGGGAAACCATGTCATCCCATAGACACCATGTTTTAGGTTTGGAAAGAGCTGTTTAACCACTGTGTATGTGATTTCTGTGTTTACACAATCTCCAAGTATGATAATGGGCCCTTTTGTCAGTGAGAGGGGGGTAAATATATATGAACCTGTCTGACAAGATGTTGGCAATGTCAGTCATGTACATGTATTCATTTACAGTTTGCACTGACTCAGAACATGTATGAGTTTACTTTGATATTTATGACATAGCGAAAGAAAGCTTCATGGTTCTCTTTGGACTCTTTGGCAATATTTTTGCCAGAACATGGCTTGGATAATGTTAGGAGTGCTCATTGTTTATTGATGATACTGATCGGAGATTTATTGATCTTATTTGAATTTTCGCTTTCTTTGAACAACTTAAGTACTTGTAGTGCATAGTTTGATTATGTCAGGAGTCTAATATATTATATGGTCTGTTCTCATATAACTGTGTGCACAAGGCAGGATCGGTGAATAGTGAAACATTTCTGTGGTAAGAACTGCAACTGCCAGATATGTGTGGCCCACTGCTGTACTCAGACATGGCCTAAGTGTGTGAGCATGCCCAGTATGACCTTTCAGTATGTTGTTGACTAACATTTGCTTTGTTATTTAAGTGTGTGAGCATGCCCAGTATGACCTTCCAGTATGTTGCTGACTGAAATTTGCTAAATTTGTTTAAGTGTCTGAGCATGCCCAGTATGGACATATATACTATATGTGTGTGAAAAACCAAGTTGGTTTTTACTTCAGGAGCTCACCTTTGTGTTGTACATTGACAGGAAGCACGCTGTGCCTGCAGGGCTTCCATGAGTCACTTTGCATAGACTTATCAACATTTCTACATACAGGGGAGACAGCTATTATTTGTACATTTCTACCCAGGGGGCACACCTGATTGTAACTGTGGGTGTACATAGGATGAGGGGTTCAGCTGACACTTATACACATTTGCTAGGCCTGCACTTCTATGTCAGGTACTGCATTTCAGTCTGTACTGTTGCCTATCATACTGGCTTGAGGCCTACTACTGTACTACATATCTTAGCTTCCAATTTCACGTATATTAGTTTGTGACTTCATAGCCTACCCAACCCACATCACACAGCCTGGCCTGCTGTTATCTGTCTGCATACGCCTGGGGAAGTTACTCATATGCCTCTTCAGAGGGCATGATACAGCATGTGTTTGTGTTTGTGTTAGTCTACAATTGTCCTGCTGTGTCTGTGCCAGTGAAATGCTGTCATGGCTTAGTGGTTCAGTACTGTGATTATAATGTGCAGTATCCTGAGTTCGAGCCCTGTAACTGCTTTTTATTTTCCTGCTGGGCAGACCAGACTGCCTAAGGAACAGTAAAGCAGGTGTGAGCATGTTTACCTGACTTTGCTCAACTTTGCCCAACCTTGCTCGACTTTGCTCAACATTGCCCAACATTGCTCAATGTTGCCCGACATTGCGCTAGTTAGCGTGGTGTGCAGCTCTGCGCAATTGTGTTTAAATATGCTAAATAGTGGTAAAATGTGCTTGGCACTGCTTTATATTGCTGAAAATAGGGCAATCATGCCTCAGGTGGTTCTGCAGAGTTGCCTATGTCGGATGCACATAGTACACTCCCTATACATTTTTGAAAACAGGTAGTGTCAAGTTAGGCATCCCTTTTATTGTATGTGCGAGTCAGAGAGAGGTGTCATTTCCAGGGTTCCTACTGAGTCAGTGTATGTGCTATCGTTGCCTCTTTGCCAAGGGCAAGGCATACTGGGCACACCTCCTTCTGCCTACTGGGGCAGGCTCAGGTTGTTCCTCCACCGAGTCACGCTGTGCCTGTGCAGGCCTTGGCAATGGAGGGGGGCTGTTTGGCTCTGCCCACACTGTTCCTGCTGCAGCTGTTTTCACAGGATCATATTGTGTAGCATGGCACATAACATGACCATTTGGGTACATGTAGTTGGTGAGTACTGCAAGGCTCCACCAGATGAGTCCAGGCACCGGAACCGTGACTTAAAAATCCCAAACACACGCTCAGTAATGTTTCTTGTTTGTCGTGTGCCTCATTATGGAGTTCTTGTTTGTGTGTGCATTTCTGATGGGTGTGATCAGCCATGGCTCCAGTGCTTATCCAGCATCCCCCACTAGGTGACCGTCAGGGATGCCCCCACTGGCAAATCTCTGGTACAGCTGTGTCAGATGCCAGATGTGGGAATCATGATAGCTTCGAGGGCAGCCAGCACACATTCATTATTATGCCCTGGGCATCACACACAACCTGGCAGTTGATGGAGGGGAAGCCCTTGCAGTTGATATAGACCCTACCCCGCTCACTGGGTGGTGCTTTTGATGTGTATGTGCGTGAAGTCTAGTGCACCCACTACCTCACGGTATTCTGCTATTTGGTGGAAAAGATGCATATTGCTGGCCAATGCCTCACAGGAATTGGGGAAATATACGTGGTTACCGACATGTGCTGACATGGCATCCAGGAACTGGTGCAGTACCCTGGATGCTGATGCCTGTTAAACCTCCATCATATCACCAGTTGGTCTCTGGAGGGTACCTGTAGCTAGTACTGTAGGCCAACACATACCTTGGTATCTACTGGGATGGGTTCCCCTCTGTTGGTTCTGTGTGTGAGGCATGGCCAGCACAGCACAACAGTTTGCTGCAGGAGGTCTCTGTCCACTCTATAGCGCTTCACTATCTCCAGCTCATTTAGCCCTGGTAGGTTACCCTGGGTCTGTACACTCTTCTCCGTCTCCTCACTGTGGGTTGCTCAGCAGCATTCACAACATCACCACCCTCAGCATCTTGCACATGTTGGTTTATGATAGCAATAGCAGCCCCTAACATTTTGTCTGACTTAAGCTTGTTAAGTTTTCACTCTTTGTATACTACAGTGTTGCAGAGTTCTTGGGAAAAACAGGGTAGACTGCTGTTTGCAGAGTTTAAAGTGCTGGGCTGGGCTGTGCTAGTCTACTGCCTGTGTAATTGGCTGACTCTGATATATTTCACCTGGCAGCTCTGCTATTTCTCCTTGGTTAATTTAGTACTACTTCTTTTCCTTCCTTTTCCCTTTCTGTTTCTACAAGGGGCAGCGCCGTGCAAACAAGCGCACATGCACGCAAACACACGCACATGGTGTAAGCACGTTTGCAAGAAATTTCAGATATATCCATGGCGTACACCTTTGGTTTCTGGGTTTCAGCTAGGGCAACCATAGACACGCCTCTTGCAATCCTGAGCAACTCAGGGTAAACACAAGCCACTGTGCTCCAGTAAGCTTACAGTCTTTCAGACATACCCCCTCATGATGTCACCTATCTTCTACTCTACTACTCCCCTACTCCTACACTTACACTCTAGGGACATGGCTCACATGCCGGGGAAAATTGGGATTTACTATCCTTATCCTCATTTGCATAGAATTGCCTACTAATGTTTGGTTACATCTCTCACACTGAGCTTCTCCCCTTAGCAACCACTACTCAGTGGCCATGTTGTTTTCAGCCTGCCATTCACCTGCATGGCAGAACAAGCTTTTTAGTGAAAATGCCCATTTTTGGCTATTTTTCAATTTTTTAAATTTTATTTAAAGCGCCGCACATTTGTGCGGTGCTGCGCTACGCTTAAACATCGGTGATCGGGGAAAAAATGGATTTTAAGGACTTACAACATTTGTAAATGCCAATGGCCTTATATTTGGCCATTGGCATGCTACCTCAAATAGATGCATCCTTTATTTGGAGCTGTCATAGCTCTGTTTAGCTATTTGCAGAACAGTACTCCATTACCAACGGAGTACATTTCTACAAATAACACTACTCTTACATGGACAGGTTAGTGTTTCCTGGATCGCAAATTTATCTCATTTGCATAGCTTTCAGCAGCAAATGAGGTAATTTGCATACCATAACACTGTCCGTGCAAGAGTAGCTTTAGAAGCTCTCATGCACGCCCCTGCCGGCTATTGCTGGACGCTCGGCAGACATATTGGCTGTCTGCCGTCTTACACTACTCTTAGACTCTGTGCAAGCCTTCGTAAATCTGGCTCAGTGTCTTTTTAAGAATATTTTTATAATTGCACTTCATGAATATTTATGAAGTCAGGGAGGTCCTTTTTAGTGAGTGGATGGGATTAGTTTATTACTTAATTTATGCTCTTGCAGAATGTATTTAAGAGTGTTTTTCTGAATTTGCTCTTATCTGATGAAGTTGAGAAGGTTCTTGATGAAAGTGCTTATCTATTTCTTATTTTGGTTAAATACAAAGTGTTTTTTTATCCCTCCAAAGTGTTTTGTGGCTATTTACTACAGGGATTTACTTGAGTTGCTGAAGTGTGTGGTTCCAGGAGTGCTGACTTTGCTTGTCATATTATGATTAAACACAAGTGGACTGGATCTACGAAATACCTTTGCCATATCAACACACAGTAATAAAGGTGCTTGAAATTATGTACAATCATACACACATAAATATGCCAAAGCTTTATGCTAGACTTTGGAATTATGCCAAGTATCACAACAGTCTCTTTGAAATAACTGCCCTTTGCCAAATAAGTTGCCATAGCACAAGGATACATTAAACTCATTGTAGTTTGTGAAACCACTCATTATCAGTGTAAGAAATATTTCGTAATAACAGTACTTTGCGAATAAACTGTACACAGTAGAAAATGCTCAGAGTAAGAAACACTTCGAAATGAATGCACTTTGCAAATAAACTGTACACAGCACAAAAACTCTTCAAAATGGCTGTACTCTGTAAAATAACTCTGTACAGTGTAAGAAACACTTTGAAATGGTGGCTCTATGTGAATAAATGCACACAGCACAAGCAACTTTTCAAAATGGATGTACTTTGACTGCACTTTGCAATATAACTGTATTTTGCACACAACAAACTCATTGAAGTAATTGCACCGTAATAAAGCATACACTCTGCAAACTCTTTGCACACTCTGAGATACTTTGAACAACTCTAGTTATGCTTCGAATGGCTTTGGTCAATGCAAAATAGCAGTTAGTGTCCAAACACAGTCTTTTACTAAAAAACATGCAGTCACCTTGCTCTTTACTTTTATTTTTACCTTTTTTTTGTACTCGTTATGCCCTTTTCATCTCTTACCATACTCATTATACTTTTCTTGTACCTGTTTTACTTTAAACATGGTCGTTTTACAAACTGGAGGTAATTCTGAGCCCCATCTGAATATTTCTACTAGTTTTATCAAATATTGTGGCTTAGAACATTTTGTTTAATTAATAATGCATTTTGTGCCTTTCATTTGATTAATAATGCATTTTGTTCTACTCATTTAATTGGGCGGCCACGGTGGTGCAGCAATTTGCGTTGCTGCCTCTTAGCAAGAGGTTTTCCAGTTCGATCCTTGGCTGGGTTGCCTTCTGTGCAGAGTCTGCATGTCCTCCCTGTGGTCATGTGGGTTTCCTCCAGGTGCTCCGGTTTCCTCCCACATCCCAAAGACATGCTGTAGGTGGATTGGACACTCTAAAATTGGCCCTAGGTGTGAGATTGTCTGTGTGTGTGCCTTCTGTGGAAGGTTGGGAACTGGGCTGGCAACTCAACATCATAAAAACTCCACTGCCAATCATGAGCAGACAGGTGATCTGCTGTGGTGACCCCTAACCGGGAAAAGTCGAAAGAAGAAGTTATACTCATTTAATTAATAATGCATTTTGTGTCTTACAAGTGCCCTGTTTCATCTTCTTTGCAAAATAAATAATTTGTGCAAGTTCTGGTTACCTTAAGTTCATTGCTGGCCCTCTTTTGATTATTTGAGCTCTGTTTCACTCAACCAGCTCAATCTGCCTTCATTTTCAACTGTCCATTTCATGGCTTGAAGAAGTTGCTCTTTTAACCTTGTTTCTGACATTGTGTCAGTCATCTGGTGAGGATAACACAGACAAACAGCTGTGGGTTCAGTTCAGGCAGCTTTATTACATGCAAACACATCAAGAATGATGCTTTGTAACTTAAACTTAAATAAACTTATAAACAGACTCATACATGTTAACACTCTGGTTGTTCTCTCAAAATGGCATTGCTGCCTTCATGTGCTCACTATTTATATGCACGTGCCTACATCTGGAAATGCTTATTAAAGGTACATACACACGCTCTGTTCTACATTGATGTTACATGATTGCACATTGCTGTGTATGTGAGTTTTATACATGGCCAGTTCTGTGGGCATTAGTAGTCATTCTGCCCATGTGACATACATTTCTGATTTGGCACAATGTATTTTGGTTTAGCTTCTACAGCACCCTGTTTTCTGTACACATCCATGTGCAGAGTGTCAACTTACCTTCTCCTGCTTTTTCCTGAAGTGGATTCAGGTTGTCTAGCTTCCTTCCACTTACTTATTTCCTTGTTATATTTTGCAGATATGTTTAACTTTGTTGCAGTTATTGACAAATGCCATGTATTAGTTTTAACACAGTAAACATGTACCAAATGTATGGCCATTTTATGATACAGGACATCTGTACACAAATTGCTGGCTACTGCTTGCAATTCTTCCTTGTTTTCTTTATACTTTAATGTTAGCCAGTGTACTTTGTTGACATCAATGTACATAACCTGTTATATGTATTAAGTTGTAGTGTTACATTTTTTAAAATATTCTTAAGTCATTGGTGTGTGTATGTGTATTGACCTTGATTTCATGTACATTCCATTTATGCTACTGACAGTCGCACATACACATCTATACCTGTGTGTTGCCTTTGATATAGGATATGTGCGTAACTTATATGCATTCCAATGCATACTGGTTTGGGTTGTGTGCACCTACCTGTACATGTAGGAGCCATTTTGTAGCTTTTTCAGCAGTATTTGGCATTGTCCTTGGTTGTTTGCCTTTTACATGCATGGCTGTAGGTTTGGTTCTGTCCTCTGCTGCAGTTATCAAGCATTGTTAGACCTGCATTTGCTCATCTGTGATATTGCTTTGCTTACATCTGCACTGCTGATGGACTACTTCTATATGTGTTTATTTACTGAATTAGTGCTGTATCCTAATTCATTACCCTCCAACACACATCTACCATTGATCATACACATCCAGGTATGACTGCCACATATTTGCAAAATGTCATAACATGATAGTACATAGGTAGATATGTTTCCACTGTAACTTCCAATGGGCAGAGCCTAAGCTTTTAGACAGAATGAAATTACATCCTCACATTGCAATCAATGTTCATAACTCTGGAACCATAGGGGTTACTAAAGAAGTATAAATGGCAAACTCTTCAGCACAAACTATTTTTATAGTGGTACTTATCTTTAGGTTCTGGGGTTTAAACTGGATTTTTTAAGTCAGAGTAAACACACTGACTATTATGTTTGCATTATTTTGCAAAC
Organism: Protopterus annectens; assembly: GCF_019279795.1. Taxonomy (NCBI): domain Eukaryota; kingdom Metazoa; phylum Chordata; order Ceratodontiformes; family Protopteridae; genus Protopterus; species Protopterus annectens. The sequence goes on from NC_056729.1 coordinate 124,264,125, forward strand.
AGCTTACAATGTTGCGGCAACCACTCACATTATACACATATTGTTAGCATCATTGTGTTCATCCAACTGAGAGCTTCCAGGTGAGACTGAACAGTTCTGTCTATGCTACTTGGTTATTGAGCTATTTAGAAATAAACGGAATTCACGACAATATAAATAAATATTAAATGAACAACAATTAACATCTCTTCACCTGCACTAGACAGAGGTCAAATGTCAATACAGTTCTGTTTGCCATTGTGTATGCTTTATGATGAAATATTTTAATACATTGTATGTAACATAATTTTATGATTTTTAATGCAAATATGAATATGGAATATTTGATGCATAGAGGTGTCAGTAGGCTGTAACTACAGAAACACCTGGAGGCGTCACTCGGCTGTGATGGGTTAAGTAGTCAAATTAATATCTTCCAAACCTTCACTATATCTTCTAACATATGTGCCATTTTTTTTCCATTGCTTTTCAGCTTTTTTCTGTTTCCAAGAACTATGCCTAATGCTTCTGCCTCTTTTATTGTAGAATCATACCTCTCAAATTCTTAGTGGAAGAAATCTGGACGACAAAAATAATTAGGAGACAAAAGCCCAGGAATAGGGACAGATTTTAAATAGCACTCTTATAAACTTAGAAATTTGCTAGAATAACAGGTTTTGCATTTGTATGCATTTTCAGAAGGATATGATGTCTGACACTCCAATGTCTATCATTATTTAGTGATACCAATTCTCAATAATTTACCTGAAAATGACAAAGGAACAGACTACAAATATGAGACAAAAATCTGGACATTCTGCAAAAGTCTGAACAGTTGAGAGGTACCTGTAGAATATATATCTCCTACCTTCACCTCATCCCCATATCCCTTGATCTTTTTATAACACACTTTTCAAATCAGCTAATCTGTTCATGGCCTCTAAACCCATACATTATTTTTAACTAACCCAATTAAATCGTCAGCACAATGAAGTATTAATGGTATTGCCCATTTGCCTTTATTAATAATTCTTGCCTCATTCATCTGATTTAACAACAGATCAAAAGAACTGTACTCAGTGGCACCCCTACTGAACTCCTTTGTCAGTCTTCACCCTTTGCAATTATCATACATTAACTATAGATTTTGCTGATGACCTTGTATGCTCTTCTTAAAAAAATTACCACTACATCTGGAATCTTCCTCTTTTGGCTGCTCCTGTTAGTGGTTGCCACAGTGGATCATCTGTTTCCATTTCTTCCTGTCCTCTGCATTTTGTTCTGTCACACCAACCACCTACATATCCTCTCTCACGACATCCTTAAACCTTATCTTAGGCCTTCCTCTTTTCCTTTTACCTGGCGGCTTCATCCTTAGCATCTTTTTCCCAATATACTCTGCATCCCTCCTCAGCACATGTCCAAACCAACGTAATCTTGCCTCTCTGGCTTTGTCTCCAAACCTTCCAACCTGGGCTGACCCTCTAATATACTTATTCCTAATCTTGTCCACCCTCATCACACCCAGTGCAAATCTTGACATCTTTGACTCTGCCACGTCCAGCTCTGACTCCTGCCTACATCTGGAATATTATAAGTAAATACTTGTTTCCACATCTCCTCATGAGTTGAACTTCAGTCCTCTCAGCAAGAAACTTGCAGCCTATAAAAGCAAAATTAAAACCCCATCAGCTACAGAAGAACTTAGAAAATCAGTAAAGAACTTAGACACAAAATCAAATCCTCCAAAAGAAAATACAAATTGAGAAATGACACCTATGCTAAGGATAACCACAAAGCCTGCTTCAGTTATGTCAGGAAGTTTAGAAATAATACCCAACAGTGCTCTGAGTTAATACAAAAAGTACCACATGCTCATCTCCTGAGGACACAGTCAATATATTAGTGGGTTGAATGTGCTTAGATTTTAATGAACTATCTTTGCCTAATTATCCACACCACATTAGTATGCCTATACCACCATAAACCCCCTGTGAACAGATCCTGAGTACTCTCTCCAAGGCTGAAAGCGTTATCCACATGGGTCCAAATAATATGTCAAGCTGTCTTCTAATCAGCATCAAAGACAGAAAGCTGAAAGCATTAGCCACATGGGTCCAAATAATATGTCAAGCTGTCTTCTAATCAGCATCAAAGACAGATCCTCTATTATATCTCTCATTCTTAGACTCTCCACTTGATTCCTGGTGGAAATATGAAGAAGTGATGTAGTCATTCCACTCCACAAAGAGAGTTATCCACTACAGGTAAAGGAGACTATAGACCCATAAGCCTTAGAAACCGTATCTGTGATGCAGTGAAAAACATACTTTGGAAACTCATTAACAAAGATGTAGGCATCTTCAAAACTCTTGCTAATTCACTATTAAATCTTAGACTTTCCACTTGATTCATGCCAGAAATATGGAGAAATGCTGTAGTCATTCCACTCCAGAATGAGGGGTGCCCACTACTGTTATAGGAAACTATAGACCCATAAGCCTCACAAGCCTTATCTGTGAGGCAGTGAAGAGCATAGATATGAAACTCATTAGCAAAGACATAGGCATATTCAATCCTTAGACCCAAACCAGTTTTCATTTTTTTAAAGGCAGATAATACCTCCTAAACCTGGTGGTCTTGTTTGAACACATCATTGAGGCACTGGACTCAGACAGATCAGTTCACATTGTGTACCAAGACTTGACCAAAGCCTTTGACACCATTCCACACTTTAATATCATTGCCTGAGCTAATCAAACTAAATGTAAACCTCTGTATTGCACGTGTTACATTCTGGGTATCAAACTGGCTCTCTGACAGAACCCAGTTTATTAGTGTTGTAGGCACATTCTCAACTACAAAATGCAGGTACTGATAGTGTACCCCTGGGACCCTCCTGACATCAAGGCTGACACCAAGGGCCTGGGACTGATGCAGAATTTAATTATTTCTAATTGGTAGCAGTCATAAATACTCAAATGACTTCTGACCTTCCCAGGAGGATCTAGCATGCACTATCAAGTTATGATTAGGCCATATCCTCAAACTAAATGCCAAGAAATGCAGAACTGTCTCTTTTGGTAAACCCAGGCACTCGACATCCTATCACATAGGTAACAACCCCCAAAAACTGAGTCAGTCATTAGGGACATGGACACAGCAATCGCCAGTGAGCCATCCTTTGAACACTGTGTTAAGACTATTGGTAGGAAATACTTTTATATAGCCAGTAAAATAACCATAGGTATATTTTCTAGATCCATGGAAATCACTACTCCTTCTACTTTTTATTATCAGGCCACTTACAGAAAATATAATGCCTAATTAGTACATGCTTATCTTAGTACATGACCAAATTTGACAGACCAAAGCATTTCTTTATTAGGAAAATCAAGAGCATGTCTACCTTATGTCATTCTGAATGCTTAAATAATTTTCACTCTTTTCTGTATCATCTAGACTTTTGAGAGATCACCTTTGCCTGGCCTATAGAACTTTGAATGATCCAGTCCTCTGATTGAAGGCTTAGTGTCTGTTATTCTAAGAGTGTATTAGTTCTGATTTAAGCACTTGGGCTTTGGGCCAGTTATTTTACATTAGGAAGGTGTGGTCTGCACTCTTGTGGGAGGAGAGGGTAGATTCTGCCCTTCTGAGCTGGGAGTTTCTGGTTAAAGGCTTATTGTGCCTGCTTATTTGAACTGTTTCTTTCTGAAACTGGTACACCTTGTTTGCTGTAGCATAGACTAAATTCAGACCTGCTGAATCTAGCTTTATTTGTATAATTTGAGCACTAATCCAGACCATCTTTTTTGGAGAAGGTTCCCCTGTACCCTAATGGCAGGAGTGTGCAGTTAGAACTTGTCTGATTGAAGACTGCTGGAATGGGGCTCGGTTTTTAGCATTTTATTGGTTAATTTGTTTAAATCAGTTTGCTCATTTGCTACTGTTATATAAAAAAAAATACACTTTATGCATTGGCGCTTTGCTAGGGTTAAACTATTCCTGGTCTGCTCTTCAAAATTTCCCTTAGAATTAGCCAGTTGTTTTAGTTTTAGCACTCAGATCTGTTTCTTTGAGCTCAGCACTTGTTCATAACTCGCTGTAAGCACTAAATAAGCTACAAATTATTACAACACTCAACTTTCGTCACTTGTCTAGAGGAAAACAGTACTTAGTACTTAATAAATAAGCAGCTATGCAGGCATGTCTAAGTGTCAGCTCCCAGTGTTTTCTCCTGTCTACCTGATGAATCTGGGCATCTTGGGGCAATGCAGCAATTGCCTCATGTACACAGACAACCCTCTCCTCCTACCGTCCAACACTACAACCTGTGAGAGATGCACTTATATAGCCAAACTGGAAGAAAAGCTCTCTTCACCCAAGACTGGGCTAGACAGTCAAGAGGAGAACATAAAAACTTGCACCACACCACACTCATCACATAGTCCCTCAAAACCTACACCACCAAAACACACACATAGCAACAAAAAACACACACCTACATTCGCGGAGGATCTCAATAAAAATCTGCTCAAGCAACAGGGACCTCCAAAGCAGAAATGCATGCAACCTCCACCACCCAACACAACCCAAATGACACATAGCCCACAAACTCAGTGTGCCACTCAACCACAGCCCATAGGGCATAACAATGTACCCAACACTCTAGTCATAGGTGACTCGATAGTCAGGCACACTGATGTTCCACTCACCAGGCTAAACAAGTAGAAAGTTACCGTCAGCTGCCTGTCGGGTGCCAGGATCTGCCACATAATGCACTCACTCAGGTCACTCCACAACAAGTAAAAATATGACTTTGTCATTGCCCATGTTGGTGTGAATGACCTGAGATGTACCTCCCTGGACCACATGAAAAGAGACACGGAGAAGCTCTCTGATCTTGTAGCCCAGGCAGGTATGATCCTAGCCCTGAGTAGCATCCTGTCATCACCAAGAATGATACCACAAAACAAAGACAAAATGATTGAATTCAACAATTTGCTAAGCTTCTGGTATCATTCTAAGTGGATCCAGTATCTGTCTGCCTGGGATGACATGATTGACAGACCACAATGCTTTGCCAGAGATGGCCTGCACCTGTCGCCCTTGGAATTCCGGATACTGGCTAAGGCTCTTGCCACCCCTATAGTGCCTTTTTTAGGCAAGGTTCAAATGACAAATTCACCACCATAACAGGTACAAGCAAGCAAAATCTGAGGGTAATGCTACTCAATGCTAGAAGTCTAAACCTCAAAATGCATTCACTTGAGGCACTCCTTAAAATGGAGAACATTGACATCTGTGCAGTGACAGAGACCTGGTTCAAGACTCCAGAGAGCACCCCTGCATTACCAGGCTATAATTCACACCACACCTTTCAGCCACCTAACCTGAACCGAAACACTAAAGGTGGAGGTGTATCCATAGTCATTAAGGATATCCACACTTCCAGGCTAGTTGCTCAGCATAATGCATCCAAGATTATCCAAGTGCAACTAACTCTGGGCAAGACCGCAAACCAAATTGTAATTTGCTACAGATCCCCAGCCATGCCCCAGGATTCCCACTCCTCATTTCTTGATACACTGGAAAACATTAGGGTACAACCCAACGCCCTAATAACGGGCGATTTCAACTACCCCACCATTAACTGGGAATCTACTCATGTACCAACTCTTTTGCTCAACATTTTCTGGAATTCATAAATTCCAATGCCTTGGATCAACTTATCCACACCCCCACCAGGGGCATCAATATCCTAGACCTGGTCATTACCAACATGGGCGACCGTTGTTCCACACAAGAGGTCATTTTCTCATTGGTCAGATCCAACCACAAGCTAATCAGCCTAGACATCCACATACCGCCCCCATCCATTAGGGAAACAACCATAAAAAATTTCTCCATAGCCAACTTCAAGCTTCTTAAGACAGAAGTGTCAAATGTCACAACACCCATGCAGATGGACAATAGAGGTACAACTGCTGAATCCTACAAAAAATGCACTTTATAAGTACTTACAAGAGTGCATGGATCATGCTATCCCTAACAGAACCAAAATGCTATCCTTCAAAAAAAGGAACCCAATCTGGTAGTCCCCTGTCATAAACAAACTCTACAACAAAATAAAGAAACTGTTGCAGAAAAGAGTAAAATCCTATGACTGGAAGAACTCCTTGGACAGCCTCAGTAAGAAGCTGAGATCCCTCATAAAATCCTCCAAAGCTAGTTATGAAAACAAAATTGCCACTGATTCTAAAGACAACCGCAAAGCATTCTAGAGCTATGTCAAGAATCTCAGTGGCAACACTCAGATCTGCTCTGAGTTACAGCACAATGGCACTAAATATACAGAACCAACTGATATTGCCAACATCCTGGCAGATAGATTCAGTGCTAACTTTACCCCCCCACCCCCTAAAGGGCCCATCTGTATACCAGAAGAATGCAAAGTTCTTGTAATCATGGCTGCACATGTAAAAACCACACTATCCAAAGCCAAGAACACAGCATCTATGGGACCTGACAACATCCCAGGCTGCATTCTACATGAACTACAGAATGAACTGGCACCCCACTTAAGCACCATGTTCAGTCATAGCCTCACCTCAGGCTTTGTGCCCACTGAATGGCGCACAGCAGCGGTTATCCCACTCCACAAAGGGGGAGCCACCACGGATCCTGGGAAATACCACCCCTCTAGCCTAACAAGCCTGGTCTGCAAGGCCATGGAACGTATCATCGTGGAACTTATAAACAAAGACATTGGTAATCTCCAAACTCTGGACCCCACCCAGTTTGAGTTTGTAAAAGGCAGATCATATCTCCTAATCCTGACTGACTTCTTTGAAGCAGTCACCAAAATCATAGATGAGGGTAAGGTGGTTCACACAGCCTATCTAGATCTCACCAAGGCTTTTGACACCATCCCCCACTCTTGAATTATAGATAAACTCAATTAAACTAGGTATAAATCCATATGTCACAAGATGGGTTCCCAACTGGCTCACTGACAGAACCCACACTGTGAAAGTAGCAGACTCCAAATCCGACTTCAGACCAGTGACAAGTGGAGTACCACAGGGTTCAGTCCTGGGTCCTCTCCTGTTTGGTATCTACTTTTCTGAAGTACAGGGTAACAGAGAAGATCTTTGGCTAATGAAGTTTGCAGATGACTGCAAACTGAAACTCCTAACAATGTGTACATCCTACAAAAGGGCCTCACTGAGACAGATGCATGGTGTCAAAGCCATGGCCTCAACCTCAGGGCCAAAAACTGCATTGTCATCCCCTTTGGTAAAAACTCTGTACCCATGAGCTACCACTTAGTTGGTAGCCTACTTAACACCAAAAGTGTGATAAGAGACCTTAGGGCACAGGTGGACAGTAGTCTCTCCTTTGATAATCACATCACCACATTAGTCAGGAAATCCTTCTACATGGCACACCTCATCACAAAAGGTTTCTCATCCAGGAAAAAAGAGGTCATTGTTCCCCTCTACTCATCACTCATTAGACCCATTATAGAGTACAATGCCCCTTTCGGTATGTACTGCACAAGACATCTACAACAACTGGAAAGGCTGCAGAAATACCTCACAAAGAGGATTACTGTCCTCAAACAGATGCCCTACGCAGGTCTCAAAATAATCCAGCTTTACTCTGTCGAATATCGCCTACTCAGAGTGTTCCAGAGACTTCCCATACTCTGGTACAAAATGCCTTTCTATATCAAACAACGCTCCTCATTAGAACTCTTCAAGAAAAGTCTTGATGATTGGATGGGAAATAGGAAATTCACCCTGGGAATCACCTCTGTGGCTTTGCTCAACAGGGGCACAGGAAAATAATTTTCTTGGGTGGCAAAAGCCAGGGTACCTTTTTTGGCTAGGCTTGTATAGGCCTTAGGGCCAATAGCCTAGTGCCTACCTATGAACCTATGAACCTATGCAACCCCCTTCACATTGACAAAACTAATATCCCTAAACACCTGCTCAAGAGATCCAAACTTTCACCAAACAACATATAAATAGGACCTGCTGGTGTAAGAGATATCTTTCACAGAGAATACCTCTTTTATGGAATATACTACCCATAGAGGTAATGTACAGTAGTTCCCTTTTTAAACACAGCCTGGATGACTGGATGGGCAATTATAAGTACCAGTCCAAGGCTGGCCCCTCAAGACCCCAAGCTATTATGGAAAGGGGGCATAGCTAGGTCTAAAGTAGTTCATCCTGTTGGTGGTCTGGTTTTAATTTCAGTCTTGATAAATATGATGTTTTATCAAATAGCTAGGCTAAAAATTGTATGCCAGATCAACAACACAGTATTAACCTATGAGCCTATAATGGTACATAGGAAATCATCAGTTACTAATCTGTTTTAACTGGCAAAACTATGCATACCATGCCACATAAGTGCAGCACCTGTCAAAACTTCTTTTCTATACCTGCAGGGCTCTCCGACTCCAGATGAATTTCTAAGCATTATCCTTTTCCATGGTTATATATATATTGTTTGTGTCCCACATTGTGGAACTGTTTACTAATGATTATTATAAAAGGCAAGTGAGCATTCACATTTTCTGATTTGTGTGCATTAGATATATACAGTCTTCCTAAGAGAGAGATTACTGACATTGAGCTGCCATTATCACAAATCGTGCAGAAAATCAATGAAACGAATGCTACAGCAGTGTATGAATATTAGACTGAATGGTGTTAGCTTTGTGTTCTGCTGAAACTACTGAATGAGGAAGAATGTCAACAAAGTGGCTTGCATTACCGCAGGAAGAAAATGATGCTTAGCTGTGGCATTTTGGCATATGTCAGTAATAAGATGGATGACTCCAGCAATAGCATATTACTGAGCTGTACTTTGTCACTATCTGCCTTTTTAAAGTGAAGCACATTGATGGTGACAAAATTATTTCTTTGATGGCATGCATCATGATGACAGGTGATTCAGATGCTTTTATGCCTTTAATTCTCTACACTTCTATTATTTTTTGTAAGATTAGTAGAACTGCATCATTTCAGATCCACCTTAGATATAATTTCCTGACTTTGTTTTCATATCTCAACATGTATATGATTTCCAAGTACGAGTGGATTACTGCTCTTCTATATATTGTCATAATGTCATATTGTCGATTAATACTTATCCTCTGTATAAGAATTTAGAGCAGCTAATCATTCTAGCCTGTGGCCTAAATTATTTACTTTAATTTCTATGTTCTTATTCACATAGTCTGCAATTGTAATTACACACTTTATCTCTCTCTCTGTGTGTGTGTGTGTATATATATATATATATATATATATATATATATATATATATATATATATATATATATACACACACACACACATACTTGTATGTGTATATATATATATATATATATATATATATATACATATATATATTTATATATATATATATATATATATATATATATATATATATATATATATATATATGCATGTCTATGGGTCTACCTCAACCCATCAAAATTACACTTTACTTTGCGTTTAAACGAAAATGCACTTTCACGAAACTCAGTACACCGAGTAGTTGTTATAGATGGTAGAACACTGAGGATAAGGGAATATTCCCTTTTCCCCATTATCATGTGATCTCAGAGTTAGTATATATAAGTAGTGGGGTGTGTGGTGCAGGGGGTTTGACCCCTGTCTAAATGCGTTTTTTTTATTATTTTTTTTGTGCGTCTGTTTTTTTTTTTTTTTTAATTTGGTGTACTGAGTTTCACAAAAGTGCGTTTTTGTTTAAATGCATTTTTGCTGAAGTGGGATCACTTATTTCAGAATCGGTAAAGTGTAATTTCGATGGGTCAATGTACACCCATGTGTGTGTGTGCGTGTGTGTGTGTGTGTGTGTGTGTGTGTGTGTGTGTAGCATTATCTTCTTCTTCTTTCAGCTGTTGCTGTTAGGGGATGCCACAGCTGATCATCTGTTTCCATTTTTTTCTGCCCTCTTCATCTTGCTCTATTACACCAACCACCTGCATATCCTTTCTCATTACATCCATACACCTTATCTTAGGCCTTCCTCTTTTCCTCTTACCTGGCAGCTCCATCCTTAGCATCTTTTTCCCAATATACTCTGCATCCCTCCTCAGCACATGACCAAACCATCTCAATCTCACCTCTTTGGCTTTGTCTCCAAACTGTCCAACATGAGCTGACCCTCTAATATACTGATTCCTTGTCCTGTCCATCCATATCACACCCAGTGCAAATCTTAACATCTTTATTTCTGCCACCTCCATCGCTGATGCCTGTCTTTTCATCAATGCCACTGTCTCGAGCACATATAACATAGCTGGTCTCACTACCCTCTTGTAGACTATCCTTTTCACTCTTACTGGTACCCATTTGTCACAAACCACTCCTGACATTCTTCTCCACTCACTCCACCCTGTCTGTACTCTCTTCTTCACCTCTCTTCCACACTCACCATTAATCTGAACTGTTGATACCAAGTATTTAAACTCATCCACCTTCCCCACCTCTACTCCTTGCATCCTCACCATTCCTCTATCCTCCCTCTCATTCACCCACATATATGCTGTGTTAGTCCTGCTGACCTTCATTCCTTTTTTCTCTAGAGCATATCTCCACTTCTCCAGGGTCTCCTCCACCTGTTCCCTACTCTCACTACAGATCACAATGTCATCTGCAAACATCATAATCCACGGGGACTCCTGTCTGATCTCGTCTGTCAACCTGTCCATCACCATTGCAAATAAGAAAGGGCTCAGAGCTGTTCCTTGATGTAATCCCATCTCCACCTTAAATGCATCCATCACTCCTACTGCAGACTTCACCACTGTCACATTACCCTCGTACATATCCTGTACCACTCTTTTCATACTTCTCTGCCACTCACGACTTCCTCATACAATACCACAACTCCTCTGTAGTCACCCTGTCATGTGGTTTCTCTAAGTCCACAAAAACACAATGCAACTCCTTCTGACCTTCTCTATACTTTTCCAACAGCACCCTCACAGCAAACATCGCATCTATAGTGGTCTTTCCCGGCATGAAACCATACTGCTGCTCACTAATCATAACATACCTTCTTAAACTAGCTTCCACTACTCCTTCCCATAACTTCATCCTGTGACTGATCAATTTTATCCCTGTGTAGTTACTACAGGTCTGCACATCACCCTCATTCTTAAAAATCAGTACCAATACACTTCTCCTCTACTCTAAGATAATTTCCACATTAATATGTAATAATTTTTATAATCGGTGGTTTTAATAGATAATGTGTTTTATGGCATATTACAAAGGCAAGTATACTAGTTTTAAGGCATTCCACTTTAAATATTAATTGATGTTTTAATTGATTAATGTATTTAAATGGTGTTTGACATTTTTTACTGTTTTTTGTCTGAAGAAGGCTTGGAAAGGTCCGAGCCGAAAGCGCTCACAATAAAGCAGTTTTTATCTTATTGCTGCCAGCCTTTTTGTTCCCAGGCTATAAGTTTTACTAAGTTTTTGTCTTTGGAAAGTTTTTTCGTGGTTGTTATGGCCAGTGGGAACGGAGCTGAATCGCAGCCTTTATTTGATGAAAGCGAAGAAGTTTCGCAAGGAAGTACTAATGGTTCAAACAGCAACAGTTTGCGACAGGAAGACGCTATCGGTAACCTGACCGCATTAGTTCAAGTGCTTCTCGGACGAGTGGAAGCACTAACACAGAAAGTGGATGCCTCAGCTTGTGGAAGTAACCATCGAGTTACTAACAATTTACTTAATACTGCCAATTCCAATGGACTTTTACCTAATACTAATCCCTCGACATCAAAAGAAATAGGATTACAGCCTACTTATGCCTCCAGGCTTGGTTCTGCCTCCACTTCCAACACGTCCGGTGGATCCGCAGTCAGTATACAACCTGGTCAAGGTAATCCTGTTAATGTTTCACCTAACGGAAGCAGGTTAAATGATAATAATATGTCTGGTTCAGTTAATAATAATGAAACACAGACTAATCTTCCGTCTGTGACAACGTTTTTTAGAAATGATGATTTTTTTAATAGCTCCTTTAACTACCGGCTTTCCGGTAGTGACTCTAACGACTCTCAGTCAAACAATTTATTAACTCTGATAGACGAACTTGACGGCAAGATGTTTAAATGTAGGAAACTTCAACTCGAAGTTTCCTACTTACAAGAATGTATCAGTAAACATGTTGTACCTAAAGGCCTTCGCCAATGGAGATACCCTGCAGGCCTTCAAGCAGGATCACCCTTCCATCATGAACTGATACAACTTTTTGACCGTCAAGCCTTAGAGTTTCTTAAAGCTCTTATTAACTATTATAACTCAGAAATTAACTCATACAAATCAGACTTGGACATTCTAGATCAGGTAATTAAAAATCATTCTGATTTTTCTAGATACAAGTTCGAATATTGCCGTGTGTATACAAGTATTGACACAGCAATTGACAAACTATTGGCAACTAAGAAGAAGAAATTAGTCAGAGATGTGCAAGCATATTCTAAAGGCCAGGCTTATCCTGATCCCCCTGGCAATCGCTCTAACAATGGTACTGGTCTTTTGGTGGATAATGGTATTCCATCAAACAATGACACTAACATTGGTTCATCTAACATCGATAATACACCCTCTGATGAACCTTTGCGACGTAGTGAAAGACTACTGAGCCGCAATAATAATACTAGTGGTACTAGTAATGAGAATGGTCAGGGTTTTCAGTTGAGGGGGCACCCTGTGACCAACAAAGGTCAGAAGAACAACAACTGGAAACCATCGAGGAACACCAAACGTCAACGCAGGAGATGATTAATAAGCCTGATGAAATTTCCAACTTAAAAATTGTAACTTCATCTAAAGGCGATTTTAAGATTTATAATTATACCTGTGTTGACATTGACAACACCATGGTAGACTTTCTATCCAAAGGTCTCACCTTTGTTCCTTCAAGAAGTATGAACATTGCAGACACTATTATAGACTTCAAGTTGTTTGTCCGCAAATTAAATTTGAATGTGCTTTTGGGGAATGTTACATCAGATAACAACCCTCTTAGGGTTGCTAGCGTTTTCAACCCATCTATACACCCTGATTTAACAACATTTGAGAAAATGTGTGAATTTGATTTGAGAGCCATTAAAAATGCCACCCAACTTGATAATAAGCATAATAACTTAAATAGTGACGAGCGTGACCTTATTGTTTTATTACAAAACTGTGATGTCAGGATTATGAAACCTGACAAAGGTGGAGGGTTAGTCTTAATGGACCAATCAGTGTATATTGAAAATATTTTAACTCACCTTTGTACTGATTCTTATTGCCAAGTTTCACTGAACGAAGTCAATGGAGCATATAGAAGAATTAAACAGGTTATTGAAGACCTATTTTTAGAGGCATCTATTGATGTAGAGTTATATAATTATTTAATGATGTTGGCTCCAACTATTCCAGCTATTTTTGGCACACCCAAGATTCATAAATCTATACTAGAACCCCCATTCAGAATAATAGTTGATGGGAGAGGCTCTATAACTTATGGGTGTGCAAAATACATTGATACCATTCTTAAACCATTTCTTGACACTGAAACACAGATTTGTAAAGATTCGTGTTTTTTTCTACAGAATATCAACAAGTTAGATTTTCAACCTGATTGTTTATTTTTAACTGTAGATGTCAAGGATCTTTACACGGTTATCCCCCATGATTTAGGTATAGAATGGGTTGCTGAATTTTTAGTTAAAAAGAAAGCTGACCATAACACTATTTATTTAGTTACCACATTACTGGATATTGTGTTAACTAATAATTATATGACTTTTGATAATAATTATTATCTACAGAAGTCAGGTGTCGCTATGGGTTCTCCATGCGGCGGAAGTTTCGCCAACACGGTTATGGCTCTTTGGGAACACAACTACCTTTTTTCTGAACCATTATTTAAAAACAACGTCTATTGGTATACAAGATACCAAGACGATATGTTCTACTTATGGGTAGGTGAACATAGTATAATACCTGATTTCATTAACAAATTGTCTGAGAAAACTTCATTTTTAGAATTCACTTATGAATCAAGTACCGAATCTATAAGTTTTCTTGACATTCTTTTAGAGAAAGATGAGTATAACTCCTGCTTCAAAAGCAGAATATACAGGAAGCCCACATACTCTAACATTTTCTTGCATTACACTAGTTGCCATCCTCACCATCAGAAACGGGCTGTCATCAAAGGGCAGATGGTGAGAGCTGCAAGAATGGTTTCTGATGACATTCAGTTTGAACAAGAATGTAATTTATTACAAGACATGTTTCTCAATAGAGGTTACCCTAATTATTTAGTTTCATCTGTTAGAAATGAAGTACAACATAAAAGAAACTCTGGTTTCTATCTTCCATTATTAAATCTAAGGCAAGGATTGGAACAAAATACTAACTGTATATTAGTTGAAACCTGTGGTACCCCTATAAGTGAGCCTGTCAATACTTTGACACCTTGTACAAACAAATTGTCATTTAATATTAGCTTCTTGCACACTTTTTCAACTGACCATGATAAGATAAGATACATATTATACAAAAATTGGGCTCTTATCAAAGGCAATGAAGCACTGTTGGGAGTTTTGGGTGATAAACCTAAATTAACATACAAAAGAGGTTTAAATCTCAAAAATATACTTGAAAGAAAGAATGAAATATGTAAAACACACTCTAAGATCAAGGGGATGTTTAAATGTGGTTGTTGTGCCCAGTGTAAAAACATTTTGGTAGCAAATAGTTGTGTTATCAACAACATTAAGTATAACATTAATTCTAGATTTAACTGTGAATCTCAAGCAGTAGTTTACGCAGCCTTATGTCAATCCTGTAAGGCATTTTATATAGGCAAAACGGAGCGTAAATTTAAACAAAGAGTATATGAACATTGTTACGCCATTAAAAACAGGGACGGTAACAATGCTCTAGCAAAGCATATCCTTTTGAACCCAGCACATCATTTTAAGTTTATCATATTGCAAAGAAGAATTAATGACATTAGAGGGGGTCCATGGCAAATTAAGTTAGAAGTAGATGAACTTAAATGGCAGATTTTGACAAATGCCCATGTATTTCCAGGGCTGAACGATGCACTTTCTATTAAATGTGTATTGAATTTATTGTCTCTTAATAGAAGATGAATTTGCACAAATATGCATAAATTATATTTTTAATGCATAAAATTTATCATTATATTAATTTATTTAGATAAGACAATTCCCACATTAATATGTAATAATTTTTGTAATCGATGTTTTAATAGATAATGTGTTTTATGTCATATTACAAAGGCAAGTACATTAGTTTTTAGGCATTCCACTTTAAATATCAATTGATGTTTTAATTGATTAATGTATTTAAATGGTGTTTGATATTTTTTACTGTTTTTTGTCTGAAGAAGGCTTGGAAAGGTCCGAGCCGAAAGCGCTCACAATAAAGCAGTTTTTATCTTATTGCTGCCAGCCTTTTTGTTCCCAGGCTATAAGTTTTACTAAGTTTTTGTCTTTGGAAAGTTTTTTCATGTTCCCCCAATATATTTGGCCTTGTTCAGATTTACTGCACTAACAGGTTGAGAGGTACATGCAAATAAATTGCTTTATAGAATTAGGCATAGCCAACCTCTCAACTGTCCCCGATTTCGGCTCAAAATGTTGCTCTTGCCCCTAATAATCCCTCGGCAAAATAGCAATTTTGGAAGAAAACATGGAGGGTTTACAATTAAGAAATAACTGTAACAATCAAAGTTATAGATTACTTGAAATGCATGTAGATTATTTTATTTTGTCAGCTGCTCAGGTTAGCAGTACTAATATTACAGTGTCGCTTCTTTGACAGGTTCCCAGCTGTATTGTGTGGCTATTTTATATTTTTGCATCACATCTGGTCCATTTTTCATAAAATTGTGTTTTTTGGCAAATTATTGACAAATCACTAAAGACTGAAGTTAGAAAATAATGACAGACATTTGAGTTTCAGATTTTATACCCTTTAGAAAAGTCATACTAATGCAAGACCTATTCTATTATCTTTCTAAGTTTATTAGAGCAATATTTAAAAGTTGTCCTTATTTTTGTGCCTTTGTCCCACTTCTGTGTATGGCTTTGTCCAGATTTCTTGCTCTGAGGTTGAGAGGTATGACAAATGTGTCAGGGCCATCACAGTCAGCCAGAGACATTTCAAATTGTGACATACTTGTTGCACCCCACTCCACCATGTAGTGACTCTGGATGTGTCCAAGCAAGGTAAGGAGTAGTTATGCAGTGTAAATGTGCAGTGTGTCCCCCCCCCCATCCAAGGTAGACACAAGTACTACAGTGGCTTTTCATCTGTCCTTGATTTTGAAGAATGGTCTGATTTCTGTCATATTTTTGTACTGTTGATTTATGCTTATTACTCAAAGTGCCTGTTGCTCTGTGTTTAAGTAGCAATGCTTTAATGACCATAAGTTAAGCTTGTCTGAGATCATAAGATGCAAGTAATCTTTAATAAGCATACTGTTAAAGAATTGCCAACACTGAAAGCCTTTTTGTTGTTGCTATGCAGAGAATACTTGACTAGATAATGTATAAGCCTTGGGTATTAAAGGACAGGATTCCATTATTTTAAAAAGCCCATTACACTTGTTGGAGACTTCCAGTCATCTCTGCAGGCTTTACCCATAAACTAAACAGAATGCCAATCATGTGTGGTCCATAACCTGTACAGTAATCCTTTAAGCAATGTATCTTGAGCTTGTTTCTTGTTTGCTTTTCATTTTTTACTTTCATGTTTTCCCCATGAAACAGGTAGATAGTTGTTAGGCAGCAGGTCATTTTTGGATAAGAAACATTTTTACAAGTGGGGGCATCACAGAGATTTCTACTTTCAGCATGTTTCTTGGTACTTTAATAAAGCTGAATATAAATTATAATTAGAACTGCAGTGCAAGGAGAAGTGGTTTGAGTTGAGTGCTTCTGGTTTTTCTTATACTTGATTTTGACTGGCATTCCAGTAATGTATTTAAAAAGTAATTTATTTTTTCATGCCTCACAACCTTTTGTTTCCATGTAGATATTAAGTAAGCTGTCAGGCAGGCAATGCATTGAAATATTTTTATTCTTCTACACTTATTTTTGTCTTGATTGGACTCTCATAATGATGGTTTGCCACCCAGGGCAGCGTATTTAATTAAAGTTAGTTTTTGTGGTTTTGAGCATAGCTCCTCCCCTTTCTAGTTGACCACACCCCTTCCCCTTGACCCCACCCATTCAGCTGTCTCCTGCAGCCCCCCTTTGATTTGAAGTCACCAGCCACCACTGTGTAGGACCACTAGTAAAATATTGTAGTCAGTATTAGTATTGGCATATACCAATAATAAGGGTCAAAGCTACCTTTATGAAGTACTAATCCTAAGGATATTGCCAGAGAACTGTTATTGTTAATCTCCAGAGTGGATACCCCTAATGATATAAATACTGAACAAGGCACTCCTATTATGTTGAGAGTATTAAATCAGTTATGCCAGTGGTGGAGATTTAAGATGTTAAAATGATGGTAAACATCTGCAGATTGATTGTTTAGTAGAGAGATTCAAAAAACACTGAAATCCATGCTAAGTAAAGTAATTGATGACAGTAAAAATAGGACCGGCTATTAGCCCACATCTTGATGTAATAAATGTTGTGTTACAATATTCTATTGAGTTTGACTCAGTAGAGCTCCTGCATTGTATATATTACAAAGCCTGCTTTGTATTGCTAAAAGTACCTGAGACAAAGTGTAGACACCATTTGAAATGGTGCTAGTTTAATTAATAGACTAAAACTGAGTGTGGTCTTAGCAAAGGAGCACATGCAACAAGCCTAGGATATGCAATGATGACTTTATAATTAGCAGGTCTAAGGTAAATAATTTAACTCAGTGGTATCAGGTATTAATTAGTATTATTAGTACCTTCCGCAAATAACATTTTTTGGCTTAGTGACAAGGGCTATTTGAGGTAAGTGAAAAAATAATTGCAATGAACTGCAAAGCTAGACAACCAGGAAAGAGAAAGAAAGAGTAAATTAATCAAATGCATTTGATTTGGAGGCAAGGAAAGAAAAAGAAGACATTCATTTAGAGGAGAAGAACACATTCCTACCTGACATATAGCTGGGGGAATCTCTGTCAGTCAGTGTGATGTCATGGAATAAAAACTGATTTATTATACACTTTTTCTTTCTTATTTTGGAATGTTGGCATGTTAGAAAAGCTATGTTTAATGTATGTGAATTCTGCTTGTGTATGTTTCCTAAAAATGCATGTAACCTTGTGGCCTTCCTTTGCCGCTGAAAAAAGAGATTAAAGGCAAAAATGTGTGAAGCTTTTAACTGAAATGTAAAGTTTATCTTTCTACATTTCCCCAAGAAGGATTAATTAAGTCAGACAAGACTATGGAAACAGGAAGAAAAAGGACCATATAAATGCAATTTCAAGAGTCTTCAAATGTAGCAGTCATTAATATTCAAATGAAAAATGTGTCAATTATGTGCAAGTGTATGAATGAAGAGAAACATATTTACTGTTTTGTTAGCTTTTCTTTTATTGTGTGGGAAAAAGAAAGGCTGCAATCTAATGTACACCCACCCCATATTTTCTGAAAGAACAGAAATTATGAACTGAGATGTATATATTTAGAGCTGAAAGCAAAGTCAGTCAGTTTTGTTTGGAAGATCTTGCTCATCATATCTATGAAGATTTACTGTCTGAATTTTGTCTGGAAGAATATTTTACTAATTAGCATAGTTGAAGGCTCAGTATTTACATCAGTTAAAGAGGCTTGGGATAATAATTTACCTTTAGATCAGATCCTTCTTTAAATATGTCTGTACAACGTATTACCATTTTCTATTCCTTGTGCATTACTTAAGTCTGCATATTTACTCTACATCAGCAGTGTGTTTATTATATAAGTAAAGTTTTTTTATTTATTAACTTTTAATATCTTTGGCTGATATTTATTTATATGTTTGCATTATTGTTTATTATCTGAGAATGTGGTATTATTTAGCAATGTAGGTTGGCAACTATGGTATACAACCCAAGATAATTTGAACACATTGCCAGCAAGATATTGGGTATATTCTGTAAAGCTCATAGAAACCAGCACATTTCATCAATATCAGCATGAAACCTGTGGGTAACATTGTAATATGTAAATGTACTACAACAAACTCAGATGAACTTAGTGCACAATTGAGTATGGCAATTTGAACGGTGCAATAAAGAAATCTGCAAATAATCCATAAGTAATGAGAAATGGTTGTCCAGTCATGGTGTACAGTAACAAAATTGTAGAAAGATGATCTGACAAAACGTTTTCCAGTAAGCTCAGACAACTACAGATATCTCCATAACATGTATTGATAAAATGTGACTACTTGGACTTATGAATTCTGATGGAATCCATACATTTTCTAATAAAAAAATGAAAGGTGTAGGGCAATCATGCCACATCACCACAGCTAACATTTGCAAATGATGGGTTCAGGACTTGTGTGGGGAGCGCAAATAATGCACACACCCAAGGAAAGTAGGAGATGGAAAAGAAGATATTGAGTATGGGTGAAGAAGTGAGACACACAAGAGGGATGTTGTTATAGGAAAATCTGAGGGGAAGGTCAGAGGACCATGAGCAAATGTTTTTTTTTTTATTTTATTTTTATCTATTTAGTGGAGAAAGGCCCTATTTTTTAAGAACAGAAGAAAAGGTAAACATAAGGAAAGTGGAAGAGAAGAACATCAGAGCAGATATACCCACAGAACATATAGCACAGCACGAGACAAACAAATGTTGGAAAAAAACAGTAAGGACAGGTTTGTTACACAGATGGCACACTGCTCAACACAGGTAATGGAAAGTTGTCAAACAGGGTGGGGATGAATATCAGCCATGATGAAATGCAGAAAAACATATCTACCTATGTACTATCAAGTTGCAACATGTCACAAACTGTGTGGCAGTCTTAGCTAGATGTGTATGACCAATGATAGATGTGTGTTCTAGGTTAACAAATTAGGATCACAGAACACATTGAATAAATAAACAAATATCCAATAAATCCATCAGCAGTGCAAGTGTAATCCAAGCAACATCATAGATGAGCAAATGCAGGTCTAGCACTGCTAGATTACTGCAGCAGATGACAGAACCAAACCTACACCCATGCATGTGGAAGGCAAACAACTAAGCACAGTGCCAAAAAGTACTGCAGAAGCGCAACAAAGGCCTCTACATAAACCAATAGCTGTACACAATACAAATAAACTTGGAATGGAATGTGTAGATGTGACACATATATGCCATGTCAAAAGCAGCACACAGGCGTAGAGGTGTATGTCAGTCTATCAGTGGCATAAATAGAATGTACACAAAAGCAAGGTCAATGTTCATGCACACACCAATGACATGTAATGTTCAAAATGTAACAGCACACCATAATAAATATAGCAGGTTGAACACATGGGTGTGAAAAAACGACACTAGGTAAGACACAAGTATAATGTGATCAAGGATGTATTGAAAACACTAGCCAGTAACTTGTGTGCACATGTTCCCGCATTGAAAAATGGCCATACAACTGGCACATGTTCACTGTGCCAAATCAATACAAGGCAATGGTCAGTAGTTTTAACAAAGTCAAACATATCTTTAAAAATAGTTGCAAAATATGAAGGTGGGAGGGAGGTGGACAACTTGGGCCCATATCAGGGTAAAGCAGGACAAGGTAAGTTGACAGTACACAGGATGCTGTAGAAACCAAACAGAAATACATTTTAACCAAATGGAAAATGTATGTCAAATGGCCAGATTGATTGCTAATGTTCACAGAACTGGACATTTATAAACACACATGCACAGTAATGTGCAATTGTGTCATATCAACATGCTTATGTAAGCAAACTAAGAATTACAAGCAGATACACATACGCTGTCATGCAAATTTTGAATAATGAAATGCAGGTGTATGTCAATCACCATGCTCATTATGGAGCAGAGGACACTTCTGTGAGCATCATTACAGCAAGTCTGCAGTATCTCAGTGAATATTCACATGTCAAAGGTACATTTGTGTGTCCCTATTTACCCGACTATGTGCACACATAAACATACATTCAGTTAATGTGTACAACTATTTGCAGATGGTGTAAACCTATGTCAATACATAATGGATGTGGAAATGTTACATACACCAAATACAGCATAATGTACTGTTAAATAATGTATTATATATAACACTGTATATAGTTTAATAGTACATTGCTTTTGGATGTAGTCAGAAAAGAAGGCCTGAACATAGGCAGGATATACCTGTATATGATCCCACATGGCATCAGTATTGCCAGACCATGACACACACCATATCGTGCCAGTGGGACATCATAACAACTGTCATCCACAACATGTAGAATGACATGTATGTCTATTGCACATACCTGATATAGCAAAACACAATTCCAAGGCATATCACACTGTTAGTGATGGAGTATGGGCATCATATATTGCCAATTAGTGGCCCTAGTAAAACACATAGTTACAGACTACCTCTTGCAGCCTAGCTGTAGGTTAACTGCCGCAATGCATGGGCAGTTAAATGAGGGAGTAAAATATAATATGCTAAATTGTGTCATGCACACATTGAAACAGAAGTAAATGTCAAACAATAACACATAAGCATGACAGATACTTAGTATACATGCACAACATTGCATATACAGTCCAATCAATGAAATGGTAGTCACCATTTTGGCAAATAACACAAGTGGAGCACATAGATAATACTTACACACCAGAGTGACCAGGCTGATGGGGCTGAGACTTCCAAATGACCTTAAAAGGTATCACCCTGAATGAGTCCCGCATAAGCAGTCCCATATCCTCAAAGAAAGAGACCATCATGTTCCTCAGCTGTGTTTGGAACACATCAGTTATAACCTCCCAGATCTCCTCCTGATAATTGTCTCAATTCCAGTCATGTCATCATCTCCTCCAGGGTGCAGGCATGATGGCCCAGGCAGGGATGGATTCAGGTCCATCACCATCCTCAGATGACTCTGGCAGTGACCTGGCATGCACTCATTGTTGTCTTCTAATCAGAAAAAGCCTATGGGTTCCACAGTCTGTCCAGATGAATTGTAAAACACAACAGAAAAGAAAAGCTTATGTCTATCACACAAAACAGACCCATGAAAATCATAGCACAACAGAATATAATTATGATGACCATTTTACACAAGGACTGATACATGTCCATTATGGACAGAGTTACCCTATAAATGCATGGCCCAATAACTCCTAATAGTAAACAGGATGTCAGTATTCTTTGTTTAACAATTCTAGAAGCTTAGACACAACACCCAGGTCATTAGTTTTGTAAGAATGTATGAATGTTGAAATCAAGAAATTGCACTGTCTGCATTCAGGGATTTATAGGAACAGCTACAAAGTGTCATTGTTAAAATGAAGAGAAAGTGGTGTGACAATATTGTGGACAATAGGCAGGCCATATGACAAACATCTCAGACAGGCAGCATAATAATTTGCTAAAATTACATCAATATAATTACTACAGCAGTAAAATGGTGTTATGTGTTCAATCACCACACCTGTTGACATATAACAATTTAATATATCTAGTACTAATAGCATTTTATGTGTACAGCTGTATGCATTACCTACCAAAAAGTATTAGCAATCAGTAACCTGAAAAATCAAAACATTGTGAATATGCTTGTTGATAATGAACTGATGCAATCAAATGTCTATCTATACAAGTATCAGGAAACATAGAATAAAACTGTGTTTCCACAAAAACACCCAAGGCGTTGGAGGCAGGTGCAATACAAATGTTGACCTGCATGGTATGCTAAATATGAACTGCTGCAATGTAATGTCTATAAGCACAAGTGTCAGTAAACCTAGGCTAGAAATGTGTTTCTACAAAAACTCCCAAGGTGTTGAAGGCAGATGTAATACCAGTGTTGACCTGCATGGTATGCTGAATATGAACTGCTCTAGTCAAATGTTTATCTGCAAAACTGTCAGTCAGAGCCGGCCTTAGGCATAGGCCAACTTGGCAGCCACCTAGGGCACCATTCTAGCAGGGGCACTTTTTCAGTAATCTGAATGGTGCAGATAGATCAGGATGGAGGCAGTGGTTGGTGTGGGAGGGTGCTATGGACCCCCTTTTGCCTAGGGCACCAGCTGACCAAAGGCCGGGCCTACTGTCAGTAAAACTAGGCCAGAAATGTGTTTCTATAAAAGCAATTCAAAAAAACAAGGCCACCACTGTGTTGTGTTGCCAAAAATCTATTTAATTATATAGACACCATAAATACTACTAGGGGTAAGAACCCCTAGAAATACACCAAAAAAAAAAAAAAAAAACCACAAGCAAACCCGTTTCGGCTATCCCAGCTTTCATCAGTGCAAATACAAAAAAATAATGAATTGAGGCAGAACAAATATTATTTATAGACATTTGTTAATTGATTATTAAACAGCATCCAATTAATTGTTACAAATGCTCATTCAAGCCAGGGCTAAAAAGCCCACACAATTTAATTATCCATTTCTTCTACTTAGCATTTAGTATCAAGTGCCAACCACCTTTAGATGTCCTGTCTCCAATAATCCTGCCAATAACTGTAAAATAAACAGAAGCAGTAGGGTGCTTGAACGTATGTTTGTATAACGCACTAGCCAATTTGTGATTCCTGACATCGCTCATGTGTTCAGAGATCCTAATTCTAAGTGGCCTGGAAGTCTGATCCACATAGAAGGCTGAGCAAGAGCAAGAAATAAAGTATATAACATAGTCCAAATCACAACTGGCTAGAAACTTAATCTCAAATACCTGGGCTGTGTTTTTACTGGTAAATTGTTTTGTTTTCAGGACTCTAGGGCAATGTGTACAATGACCACACGGATAGGTCCCAAATAGTTTTTCACCTGTCAATGTATGCTGTTGAGCTGAATCCAAAAAACTGGAATGATGTTTATAATGACTCAAATGGGAACCTAAAGTTTTCTCCCAATGAAAAAAGAAGTAACATCTGTCCCCAATAACTGAAGACAATTTGATGTCCGCCAACAAAATGTTCCGGTGTTTCTGCACTATGTTCATAAGTGCCCCTGTGTTGCGACCATATGTGATGACCATCCTCAAAATGTTTTGGTCTGCTGTTGTTTTAGTTTTGTATTGTAAACGATTGTCGCTAACTTGTGTAGTGGCCCACCCACTGGCCATGGCGATGTTCCCTGATTTATAACCTCTGGCACTTGCCGTACTTGCGAGGAAGGTGTTTGTGGACTTGGATTGAGTATTCTCGCTGTTGGTGTCAGTTGCGGTTGCCGTTTACATTGTAGTGGAGCTGCATATATATTCATAGTACACATTGCCCTATTGTCCTGAAAACAAAATAATTTATCAGTAAAAACACAGCCCAGGTATTTGAGATTAGGTTTCTAGCCAATTGTGGTTCGGACTGGGTTATATACCTTGTTTCTTGATCTTGCTCAGCCTTCTATGTGGGTCAGACTTTCCAGGCTACTTAGAATTAGGATCTCTGAACACATGAGCAATGTCAGGAATCACAGATTGGCTAGTGCATTATACAAACATTGGTTTGTTGAACTAATTTTGGAGTTATGGGCCATGGCACTTGCCGTACTTGCGAGGAAGGTGTTTATGGATTTCCATAAAAACACCCAAGGTGTTAGGGGCAGATGCAATACCACTGCTGACCTACAAAGTGTGCTGAATATGAACTGCTGCAATCAGATATAAGTGCATATGCATCAGTAATCTTAGCGCAGAGTTGCGTTTCTACAAAAGCATCAATGGTGTAGGAAGCAGATGCAATGCCAGTACTGACCTGCATAGCATGGAACACACTCTGCAAATACTTGCACAGCAGACAACTACCTACTTTGTGAACAAGTAAACTATACACCACAGACCCATCACAGAATAAGGCAACTGCATACACAAGTATAGCAAACCATACGCCAGAAGCACAAAAAAAAAAGAAAACTTGCCTCTGTATGTACAATATATAGCGCAACATATGTGCGACAGATATACCAACCGAACCGTTATTTAGCTTGTGGAGTACAATTCAAAAACTGTCTGCTGAAACAATGGTTCACTGCTACATTAAAGGTCAACATTTTTAGATTTCAATCTGAGTTGCAAGCACAGCTATCATGTGACGATGTCACTTACCTTACTGATGCATGGTGGGTATTCCCACATTCTAATCAATATGCATGTTATTGCAAAAAATACAAGCCTGGCCTATAAACAGGAAAATATACATTTCATAAAACAGAAAAAATAATGCACATACCGCACCCCTCCACTGCTCTTCAAGCCTGTGCATCCACTTGATGCACATGGCTCTGTTCTTGTGTCAATCATCCTCACCTGAAAACAGAAAAAAGACTGTGTGAAGAATGCATTTGTCAGATAACAGTGATAGACATTTATCAGCACAGTCTCTAGACATTTATTTCTGAAGAACATTAGATAATCAGAATGCACATTTGACAGTGTTGCATACAGGTGTTAACATGTTTTAACAAAGATTGGAGGACATGATATTCAAACAAGCAACCACAATCAACATCATTGGAGGACATGAGATTCAAACATGCAACCACAATCAACATCCAAAATTAAACCTTGCAAGCTACCTGCCTAGCTAACACATCTTGACTGCGCCAACATATTTTGACTACAGTGAAAAGTTTTCCTTTTATGATATCATCTGGATGGAGGATGGTCTACTAATAATGATCTTTTCTTAGGATTTCAAAGTATGAACATGTGATGGTCATGTAGCTAAACAGTATGAAAATTTCCTTCATGTCAGCACTGTGTTCAGAAACATTAACCATAATGGTGATCCATTCCTCAGACAGTGGGACAGTACTTTCATTTAAAGGCTCACTGCTGCTTTTCAGCTGTGAGAAACATTTCTACAGTTTATTCTAAGTAGTGGGGATATTTGTAGCATTTCCATATTCAGGCTTGTATTTGGGCCTAGTGTTTGTGGAGGCTGTGTGTCTGAGCACATATTCAGGGACATCTTGGTTTAGCCAAAGCCATCAGGCATTTCAGTGAGAGAGAACTGTTTGAGGTCATTGGCTGACTGAGGTCACCTGGACTACAGCTTAGACTAAGCACCTCATTGGTTCTTTTGAGATTTCTTTCTTAAAAGCTGTCTCAGGTTAAAATCCCAGTCCAGGTTAGGCAGAGTCCCTCATTGACTCTCTTCAAGAGGAATCTTGATGAGTGGATGGGAGATCGTAGGTTTACCCCCGGTATCACTTCTGTGTCACTGTTAGACAGAGGCACAGTATACTAACATCAAAAAAGGGCATAGCAAAATTAATTTTAAATAGGTGGCGAAAGCCAAACACACTCTGGCTAGGCTTATAAATGCCCTAGGGCAGATAGCCTAGTATGAACCTATGAACCTATGTATCATAGAGCTTCTGTGAACAGAAACATGTAAGTTGCTATACATAAGGGACACTCAAGGTATGTGTGAGGGCCATGATATTCCTTGGCAAAGTGCACATCACTAAGAAAATATATACATCTTCACTGTTGTGCATTTCAGCTGTTATGTCTAACAATCTCTCTCCCTCAAAAGATGAGGATAATGCTGTAAAATTAATTGTCTGTAATATGTCATGATGAAACAGACATGGTTAACACTTTTACAAAGTATACAATATTAACCAAAGAATTCATAAGACATAAAACAATCTTTAGTAAGCTTTGCTGACCCTGCTGTTAAATAACTGATGCTAATGGAATGTTACGGATTACGGATATATTTGTAGTAATTTGACGAATAACCACGTTCCTAGCAACCATGGAATATCCTTCTCTAAATAAATGCTATAGGTAGATCAAAGCAAGATAACAGTTTCAGATATGTATCCCCTCTCTGGATTAGAACACACAGCATGCTAAAATGTAGACATGCTGACCGGTTTCCTTACAAACCAGCCTAATTGTCAGCATATGTAATTCCCAAATAAACAGGTACTGCTCTACAAACTCTGTTCTTAGACAGCTAATGTTATCAGAGCACTACAGATTGTGAGCATATTCAAAGGACTTTAAGAACTAACGGAGTTATTCGTAAACATGCACAACAGAAATATTAATGTCAACTTTTGGAATATTATTCCCCAAAGAAATTATTTGGGTTAATTAAACCAAGGTAACAGTTATAGATATATGTTTCCCTTATGTTGATTAAAACCCACAGCACAGCAAAATTTAAACAGGCTGGGTAGTTGTCCTACAGGCAAAGCTAACAGTTAGCTGTTATTGCATGCCAGAAAACAGGTACTGCAGGTGTTTTTTAGATGGCCTGCAGAGAACGGCTAAATGCAGAAACTGCAAAAATGTATTGGACATTTTATTGTACAGAAATGGCAGCCATCAACACATAACTGAAAATATATGTGTATGGCGTCAGACAGACATTCATTTTTAGCGTAACTAAATCTGTCTGTGTACTTTCTTAAAGGAATTAATAAATTAATGAAGTTATGTGTATGTTTTTATTCCAACATATAACAATGTAGCAGGTGATATTTTGGTAGCATCATGGAAAACTTTGAAGTGTGCGGTCATCCATGGTATATGTGCTATAGTTGCCATTGATGCACAATGACAGTGGCTATGTGAAATTATGCCATTAGATGTTGTAAACCATGTACATCTACAAATGTCATAATTATGGATATTATACACTTTATTAAATAAATTAACAACATGAGAATCAAACCACGCTTATAAGGTCAACAGTTAAAACATTCACTTCAGTATTCCCATAAGCTAATTGTCACAGCAGCTACAACATAATTATAAAAACATATATCTGTATATTATAGAGAGCAATCTGTAATGTCAGTAGGACTTCTCAGGTATGTGTAGAATATTGACACTTAATGTAGGGATCTATGGGCTGCCTCCGCACCTCGATGATCCTCCGTCTTAGATCCTCCGCATCACTCCAATGGAAGTCATCATAGCAGTGGTAAACCTGCATTCTAGTGTGGTAGAACCCTGTCCTCTTTGGTCATCCCTAGCAATCCAATTCCATATGTCAATCATGGTGAAGTTCCTGGGTCTGGTTCTTATCCCCTGCTTAAATACAGTATACACAGTCAACATCTGGGTCATCTCCTTGTCAGTCCAGTGGGGCACATGGACACATCTTAGACTCTTCAAAGTAGCCATCACAATCCTCAAGTTGAAGAAGTCTGGAAAATGCAATCACAGAGAAATGCTCATTGAGATACCACTCAGTTCACAATTAGCAATGGCCTGATCATTCAATTTATCAAAATCAATATTTGGAAGTGGCGCTGATGTCATGTTATCACACATGGTACTGTTTATTGATGCCTATTGGCTGTTTAAGCAGTACACCTTGGTGTATGAAGCCAATTTGCATGGAGGATTACAAATTGCATTCCAAAAACTTGAATTTTAATGAAACTCATTAATTATGTATGGTGCATATGGTACTTAAGGACAGATGCACATCAGGTGCACTTTATAGCATTTCTGTTTTGGTGATTAATAAATCTCTTCAAGTCAGTCATTTCCAAAGGTTCCTGGTTAACTTAAGTGTTACTCAAAATGTTATCTTTAAAAGAAGTTGCTATAAGTTACTGGAGTGATGTTGTTTTGAACTTTATGATACAGGTGTTGCTATTTTAAGTAAGTGATTTCAGTCCTATATGCAGTTGTATATAGAGACCTATAATGCAAATGTTAACAGTATATGAAGGATGATTTACAAATCATCTGCAATTTTTACTGGTAATTCCCTGCAATCTGTGTTATAACTATGGTAACCTATGTATCTGTGTCTAGTATATAATATTGATATTTCTTAATTCATGTTACCTAACATAACTGTAAAAACCATGAGCTGTTTCTGTTACAGATATTTAATAAATGATGCTTTTTAACAAAAGTGTTATCACCACTGGCTCAATATACTATGGATTCATATTGTCTGTTGCCTGCTTACGTATCCTGAGGTTTTCTGAAGCTTTCCGTAAGTTGTTTAATTGTTTCTTGCTGTAGTATTCTGACATGAAATTTAAGCAGACTCCTGTGGCATAATGCTGTTGCATTTTGACCTCCATTTAATGTATATGTAGTGTGAGGGGTTCTAATCCTACTCACAAACTGTAAAGATGTTACAAGTTATGTATGAAGCCATTATTGTTACTTTTTATAAGTCACATTAGTATTTATCACAGACAGTGTCATACAGTGTTATACTGACCTTTGCATTGCAAAGGAATGCATACTGCTTATGTTGGCATATGCTGTTCACAGAACCAAAAACATATATGGGCTCACATAGGAATATTATCATGTGCATATCTTTGTCATTCAGATGGCCAATCATCATAGGAGAGGCAACTTCTCCCCCCAGGAAAATGGCATCATAATTGATGCTCTCCAGCAACATAGACAGAGTCTCTTAGGCCATTTAAGTGATATGGTTTGGACACATGAAATGCGGACCAACCTAACTGACATGATCCATGCAGTTAGAGGCCACAACTGATCTAGTGATGCCTGCAGATGATGCTGCTTGGATATGATCCTTCATGCCAACATTGGAGTGAGACATTACTAGAGACTGAGGGATGCCACTGGTGGTACACCACCACTGACACCTGATGATATCACAATGTTTCTGGCCTTATTGCACATAGCAAGAGGAGAGTGTTGCATCCCCAGTGGTGGGAGTGAAGCTGGAGTTCCAGGCCAAACATGTATGTCTTTCTTTCTTCCCATTACATGGCTGTGTATTGAGACAATCACTGTATTTTGCTGTAGCATGCATATTCATGTATTGATGTTTTTGATTTACAGCAGTAGAGTTGAGCTATGCACACAGAGCCACACAGGATGAGAGTGAGTGTTATGAATGTAAGTCTAATGACTTATATTGATAAAACTGAAGTACAAACAGAACAGTCCAAACAACATCTGTAGTGCTGTTTGCATTAATATTCACACATCCATCTACTTCAGGACTAAACCAAAGATCAGCAGGTGAGTGTCTCCGTACTGTTGCTGTGATCACTACCTTGTTATTGGCTCAGCCTCATTTCACAACAGTGCTGTTTATTGTCATATTGTTATATATCAAACATTGTATACTACAGGTACATCCAGTGTAGGCACAAGCCATGCAGGTTCAGGTGCAGACAGAACAGGAATGTTATAACAAAATTGTCATAACTTGCATCAGTGTGCAGCACACGTGACATATGACATTTATGTCAATATGTGTGAATACAGTCCCATCTGGTGTACAAGTGCAACAACCATCACATAAATATCTGCAGCCCATGTTACTGTGATGTATATGTGATCCTGTCAGCATTGTTTTTGCTAAATACATCACTGTGTTGTCTATCTCTTTACTTACTCACTGCAGGAATCACAGTACACCCTACAACCACTCCAAAGCACTCACTGCAGGAATCACAGTACACCCTACAACCACTCAAAAACAAGTATCTGTCAGTGGTATGGTATATCCTACAAAAAACAAGTATAATGTAGTGAAGTCACAGAGCTATAGATTAGCTAGAATTACCACAGAGATGGAACCATTTTTGAGAAACATTAACAAATTAGAGAATGATTTTCTAGTGAGAGGCTATGAAAGTCAGCTGTTAAAAAACATCCTGAAAGCCATTAAAGAACTGAAAAGGACTGAAGCACCTTCACTCAACCGCCCCCCCCCCCCCGTAGGAGAATGTTAAGAAATTCCACAATGAATAACAAATGCAAAAATAACTGCATCCTGACATACACTTTGGATTATCACAGTATCAAAAATGTTATTGAAGAAAACTGGGACATTGTCACAGGAAACCCTTTTCTGATTAACATCTTAGGTGAAGCCCCATCCTTTGTTTATAGGAAGGTCAGGAAAAATAGAAGTTTTGTTGAATTTAAACCTAGACCATATGAGACAAACACTAAAAGATGTGAAACTAATTGTACATTTTGTATATTTATACAGCAAGGTGATAATTGTTATTGCCCTTATTTAAAGAAAATCATTAAGACCAGTGCAGGGGGTGACTGTAACACTACAAAAGTAAGGTACAGGACACAGTGCAATGAATGTGATGCATTCGATGTGGGCAAGACTGTAAATAAACTTGTGTAGAATTTCATGTAATCTGTCAGAAATCCGCTCTGGATGTAAAAATAATGCACTAGCCAAACACCTTTCTCTTCATAAAAGACACACAGGTTTTAAGTTCCAGATCCTGGATCGTATAGAAATGGGTGATCTTGATGGAGACGTCCCGAATATTCTGGAGAAACATGAACCCATGGAAATTAAAGGTGAACTCTTTTAGGAAGCCTGGACTAAACTACTACTGCTCAATTAAAAGTGCACTGGAACTTAGAAAATTGCCACATTATTTACATGATTAATTGTATTTTATTTTATTTTATTCTACCAGTTGGTTTTAAATATTATTTTAAATCAGTTGTAATTCAAGTGTATATTTTGTTTCCACCATCATACATTTTTTCTTATTATTTTTTCTTTTTCTGGTTCTCTTTTTTCCACTTTATTCACAATAATGTGTAATAACAATACTAACTAATTATACAATTATATATATTTTTAGAGATAGTTTTTAGGGTTCTTGTACACAGACCTGAAGAAGTCTAGAAGGACAAAAGCGATCTTTGTTAACAATAAGTTATGAAAATAGAATATGATTTCTACAATTGATTTTTTACATGCAAAGTGTATATGTATATATTTATATATATTTTTTGATTGCCAAATGGACTAAGGTTGATATATTTCCAGCCATGTAATATTTTGTCTTGGATAAAATCGTAGACATAATAATCTACTTAATAATCTGGTTAAATAAGAGGTACCACATCATTATAAATTTTATTTAAAGTACATAAGAGTTATATTATTATGACAGCTACTAAGTGGGGCAGGACCAGCTTGAATGTCACACTGATGGGGGAAGGGATGTGAATTTAACACGTGTACCATGACCTTGCCTGATAAAAAGTATATATATATATATATATATATATATATATATATATATATATATAGATAGATATATAGATATATAGATATATATATATATATATATATATATATATATATATATATAGATATATATATATATATTTAGAAAAATTAATTGTGAGGAAACTATTATTCTATTTTTGTTTTACTTGGATTGCTTGTCTGTGTACTTAAAGGATTTTCGACTGGAAACAGACTGCCTGCCTTGCTTGGATTACTTTTGAATACTTAGTAATTCTGTACAATTATATATTTTTTATTATTTTTTTTTTTACTTAAGACGAGTTTCAGTTCGCTACTTCTACTACTATTGTCTGATCTGATTAATATACAGTGATTAACTACAGATATATGGACTGAAAATCTTCCACACAGAGATGTTTCTTACGGTTTACTATCAAAAACATGAAAATCACTTATGCGAATGGTGATTCCCATGACAAATAGCGTTGACTCATACATACTAATTAGGTTGTATGATCGGCACAACAAAGTTGACAATTTCTGTTGATCTTACTTTGTAAATCTCCCATTGCAACCATGCTGTGAGCCCCTGCCCTGTGTACGTTCTTCTAAATGGACATATACATGAACGTCAACATTCCAACTGTTGCTCTTACCATGTTCGAGGAGGTTGTCGTGCATGTCAATGTTGACCTTTTGACTGTAAACCGTTTCTTACACTGTTTTGTATTAACTATGTTTCATACCTGTCATTGCTGTTAATCCTGTTGACGTCCTTCATTAATACTGTGTCCTTCTTTCCATTCCTATGCCAGTCTGCATCAACCTCATTAAGTGCAAGTGTGAGTGGTATTTGTATGTCACACCTTCTGTATGTATTAATTGTGTCCACCTGGTTAATGGTGTCAATGATGTGATCATCAATGCTGCTTTTTCCACTACAACAGATGAGATTCATTCCTCTTTAACATACTATCTTCTCATGAGGTGTTGTCAGGTGTGTATTTTTTTGTATTCCTCACATATGTTGGCTTTGGAACCAAACTGAATATTTCATGTATGTAGATTTCATGAAACATGTATAAGTAGACCTCATGTAAATTCATTAACATTTGTAACACTGAAGTGAGATATATATGTGATACATATTTGAAGATATCCATCATGTGATGTATGCACATTCTCCTGGTCTGTATCTTTCTATCTTGTACTAGTGAAGAAGGAATGGTGAGGATGCAGGGAGTAGAGTTGGTAAAGGTGGACGAGTTTAAGTACTTGGGATCAACAGTTCAGAGTAATGGTGAATGTGGAAGAGAGGTAAAGAAGAGAGTACAGGCAGGGTGGAATGGGTGGAGAAGAGTGTCAGGAGTGATTTGTGACAGACGGGTACCAGTAAGAGTGAAAGAGAAGGTCTACAAGAGGGTAGTGAGACCAGCTATGTTATATGGGTTGGAGACAATAGCATTGACAAAAAGGCAGGAGTCAGAGCTGGATGTGGCAGAGTTAAAGATGTTAAGATTTGCACTTGGTGTGACTAGGATGGATAGGATTAGGAATCAGTATATTGGAGGTCAGCTCATGTTGGACAGTTTGGAGACAAAGCAAGAGAGGTGAGATTGCGTTGGTTTGGACAAAAATAAGCAGGTTTGCAATCCAGTAAGCAGTTCTCAGTGGCGCACACATGTGTGCCAACATGGGAAGTTCTGTGGCATGCAAATCACCTCATAGTGTACACAGAAAACTTCCATGTACAAGATATCAGACAAACAACAGGGGCTGTATAAATGCAGGTAGATGGACAGAAATAGCATAGCGCATACAGATATGAACAAAACTATCCACCGTGTGTCTAAAAATGTAAGGGAAATAATTTAAGATAATTTTATTTTCTAAACCTCTGTGTATCTTTGTGCAGTGCTCTGCAATGCACAAACATGCTTTTATGAAAATAAATAACAAACACAGTGGAAAAAACACAATTACTAGTATGTGACAGAAATGTATTATAGGACCCTGCATGGAGTATCGGCAATGGTGGAATAGTGCTGTTGCTAACAAGGTAGGG
Organism: Protopterus annectens; assembly: GCF_019279795.1. Taxonomy (NCBI): domain Eukaryota; kingdom Metazoa; phylum Chordata; order Ceratodontiformes; family Protopteridae; genus Protopterus; species Protopterus annectens. The sequence goes on from NC_056729.1 coordinate 124,298,382, forward strand.
CCTGAAACCATGTAGTTTGCAGATTATGTGCATGGATCTCTGTGCAAATGAGGATGGGCTACTGAATAGTACAAATGGGTATCCGTGTCTGAATATCCCTTCCATGTAGGTATAGAACCATGTTGATGTTCACAGAAGAGGCAGTTGACATCAAGATGAGTGTGTCTGAGGAACTGTAAGCTCATTGGAGCTCAGCTGTGCCTGTTTGCATGGCACATCACTGTGCTAAGCAGGGGTGTGTGTACACTATCTGCTAAGCTTTATTTACCTTCGGGGCACATGTTTCCATGTGTTTGCATGGCACACCTCTGTGCTGAGCATGACCTTTCAGGAGTGTGTGTACAGTGACTGCTAAGCTTTGTTTACCTTTGTGGCACTTGTTTCCACGTGTTTGCATGGTGCACCATATTGCTGAGAGTATCTAAAATGCAATGATGTATTAATTACTTGTGACCCTTGTTTAACTTAAACTAGGGCCAGTAAAAGATGTTAATGATATACTAGGCAGGTGGAATGCATCAAAGGTAGCCAATCACACAGTCAGCACCTACAGTAGAGCACTATAAAGTATGTATACACCCTACATTCTGATTTTTCACCCATACTCGGCACCATTAGAGTGCAGACTTGGTAATTTTAACTGAAAGAATGCTAGGGGCTGCTGCAGATCTGCTACATCTGTATGTGCTAGATGCTGAAATCAATGCTGCTGATGGTGCTGCTGACAATAGGCCTAGGCGGAGAAGGAGAAGACTTTTCAGGCCCAGGGTAACCTTGCAGGAGTTACATGGGCTGGAGATTGTAGAGTGCTACAGGGTGGACAGGGACATACTACAATAACTCATTGAGCTCTGCAGCCCTCAACTCAGACCCAGAGCCAACAGAGGGGAACCCATCCTAGTGGAAACAAAGGTATGTGTAGCCCTTAGAATAATAGCCACAGATATCTTCCAAAGACCAGCTCGGGAGATGATGGGGGTCTCACAGGCATCAGCATTCAGGGTACTTCACCAGTTCCTGGATGCCATGCTACCACATGCCAGTGAGCACATTTATTTTCTCCTCACCTCTAAGGTGAGGGCCAGCAATATGCAACACTTCTACCATGTAGCACACTACCCTGAGGTGCTGGGTGCCATAGATTGCACTCATGTACACATCAAGGCAACACCCGGTGAGCAGGGTAGAATCTGTGTCAACTGCAAGGGGTACCACTCCATCAACTGCCATGTCATGTGCAATGCCCAGGGCATTATCATGAATGTATCTGCTGGCAGCCCTGGCAGTTATCACAACAACAATATCTGACACACATCACAGCTGTACCACATGTTTGCTAGGGGGGACATCCCACACAACCATTTACTGGGGGATGCTGGCTACAGCCTGGAGCCATGGATGATGACACCCATTAGAAATGCACACCCACCACCGAAGAATGCCATAATAAGACACACACACAAACTAGGAACACCATAGAGTGTGTGTCAGGGCTGCTGAAGTCACGGTTCCTGTGTCGCGATATATCTGGTGAAGCCCTGCAGTACTCTCTAGCCACATGTGCACATATGTTCACAGTTTGTGCTATGCTACACAATATGATCCTGTGGAAACAGCTGCAGCAGGATCAGCAAAGGGAAGGGATACGCAGACCCCCACCAATTTCTAGGTCACCACAGATGCACTCACAAGAGGACTTGGAGGAAGAGCCCCCTGATGATGTCCCTGTAGGCAGAGTTAAGCATGCTCAGTATGCCCTGACATCGGCTAACAGACAACGCATAGTACATTCCCTGACAATCTAGAGCCCTAGGGACTGACACCTTACTCCTACTCACATACATATAGTAAATATGTTGATGCCAGGCAACCCACACAACCTATACCTATCCATGTATTTGTTGTGTACTGCTTGCATCACACAAAGTCAGCACTGAACTACAGGTCTCTTAACCACTGCATTCACAAGGTAAGTCTCTAACCTACACACTAATTGTAAGGATCACTATAATATAGCATATGTATGGATCTGCTGCTGTTATGCAAGGAAATACAGTAGGCTAATTGGACAGATGTATCATCCACATGGGACTACAGATACACAGACAAATAGTATGTGTTCCTTAATACTCACTAGGCATCATGGTTGGAATATTCACTACATCAGTCAAGGGAGATGTTAAACAGTGGGCTCACATGATATTTGGACTACTGCCTATCCCAGCAGATCATATGCTGTTGTTGCCCCACCCCCAACACAGCAGTGTACCCATACAACTACTTTAATGGAAAATCACCTAAGGTATATCAGTGGACCAGGCAATCTCAGGGATGTAACATAGATATTGCTCACACCATTGTATGTTTCTCCTCATGCAGGATATCAAAATACATATTTATGTTGTTGATTGTGTGATGAATGAATCCTATCTGTCTGGTGAACTGAGTGTCTCAATGGACTAGGGAAGCTAGCATGGGTGATGGTGTTGATGGTTCTAATATGGATTTACTCACAACTTTTGCATGTGAGGTAGTACTATGGTTGTGTTTTCACAGACTGTCATACCTCTTACTGCAAGAGATCTGGAGAAAGCCAGTAAGACTGGGGGGACAAAGGCCCAAACATAGGGTCAGATTTCAAATATTGTCCCTATAAACCTAGAAAATCATTGGAAGTAAAGTTGTTGCATTATTACATATGTTCTGAAGGATAGAACATCTAAAACACAAATGTTTATCTGTAAGTAGTATAATGTAGTGTTGTTAATATTCAATACTTTACCAGCAAACCACAAATGTATGAGGAACAGACCAAACATATGAGACAAAACTCTGGACATTCTGTGGAAATCAGGACAATTGAGAGGTATAAAGCCTGTTAGTCTGTTGGTGGTGTAACATAACCAACTACAGCACAGATTAAGTACAGCACGCAGCTGAGGAATTTGTGGACAGTTTGAGTGAAGTGCAGTACTGCATAAACAGGGGCAGATGTTAAAGTCTATAACATACAAAATCCATGACTAGAGTACAGGTAGGTGTGGACTGGAGTCACCTTATTAGTAGTGACAGCCCCATTTGGCATGCCCATACACTTAGTTAAAATGAGCACAATCCTGCTGCCCCTTCATCAAAATGACCTGTTATGTATAAATGTCTATACAGACAGATATATGTATACATATCCATCTGTCTCTCACATGCATAGTACAGCTATCACAATGTAGTGACAAATACATATACTGATATATATATATATATGATAAAATGAGCACAATCCTGCTGCCCCTTCATCAAAATGACCTGTTATGTATAAATGTCTATACAGACAGATATATGTATACATATCCATCTGTCTCTCACATGCATAGTACAGCTATCACAATGTAGTGACAAATACATATACTGATATATATATATATATATATATATATATATAGAGAGAGAGAGAGAGAGAGCTATGTATATTAAAATGCTGCATACAGCCCCCATATATCTACATAACACATATGCATATCATACAGACATGCAATTACAGTTTTATATATATATATATATATATATATATATATATATATATATATATATATATATATATATTCCTGTTATATACAGACATATGTGTGTGTATATGTCTGTATTATCCAATATACCCTAATAATGGTGAGTAAATCTCCACTATAACACACCCATACTGTTGCTCAAAAGATCCAAGCTAAGGGTGGAACCGTACAATTTCCACTTACCCACTGACCTCTGTGCCTGCTGGATGTCACCACATAAACAGACACATGTGAGCAGATGCTGTAATGCATAATGTTGTCAATGTATGTATGGATAGGGCAACCTGTCCCTGCCCACAGGTATGCCAATGTAACTGCAAGCAGCCACATATGGTCATACTCATAACTGTACAGACATAGCTAGGATAATTATAGTTATATCACTGCTAGGATACTAGATGTAGATAACAGTATGAAGCAATACAGAGAGAGAGAGAGAGAGGTCACAGATGCTGGTCAACACTGGCTTAGTTTGTGTAATGCACAAATATGTGCCTGCAACCACACAAACAACTGACTTTACGTGTGGTGCATGCAATATGTACTGTGATCTATAATGTATAAGACTAGATAGGAAGGGGTTCTAATCTCCCTCCAGCCTACTTGGTGTGTAGCTGTCTCAGAGTATGTGTGTGTGTTTGTATCTCCCTGCAAATCAATGGACATGCCCTCATTGGCTATCCAGTTGCAATGGTTAAACATGTTTTGGACCTGTATCTTGCTGCTAGCTTCCACACTGCTCTCTTCTACAAGGTCTGATGAAGTCAGCCACCTTAAGGCTACCAGCTGACAGTGTAATATCAGATGTAAGCCATGGCATATGTGATAAGTACCATGTTCAATAGTGTATAAGACTAGATATGTAAGGGTTCCAATCTCAGTCCAGTCTGCTTGGTGTGTGACTGTGTCAGAATGTATGTGGGTGTGTCTGTTTCTCCCCCCTACAAATGAAAAGACATGACCTCATGGGCTATCCAGCTGCAATGGTTATACACTTCTTGGCCCTGGAACTTGCTGCTAGTTTCCACACTGCCCTCTTCTACAAGGTCTGATGATGTCAGCCACCTTAAGACTACCAGCTGACAGTGTAGTATTAGATGTAAGCTGTAGTGCATGCAATAAGTACCATGATCTATAGTGCAAAAGACTAGACAGGTAGGAGTTCTAATCTCACTGCAATCCACTTGGTGCATGTGTATATATCTATATGGCATAACCTTGGTAGCCTAGACATATTTAGGGTTTTGCAGTGTTTTATTTGTAGCAGGTGATGTGCCCCCACAAAAGACTGACCACAAGGACTGACCACAACAAGGCCTGTGTAAGTAATCAAGCATAATATGCCCTAAAATGATAGCACTAGCAGACATGAGGTGTATGGTGTGCACCAAGTAATGTGATCTGTAGTATGTACCATTGCATAGGTAAGTATGCACAATACAGCCAACCTGAACTATGTGTGTGCCTTGCTGTGTCCTGTACACACTGATTAGGGTGGTAGTAGCCTCAATGTAGCTATGTGTTTGTTTGAGCCTGTTAGAACATTGTACAACATGTTACAGAACCATGGGGCACATGGATTGAGCACAGAGAGTACTGTAGCCTTCGACTGTCACTGGTCAGAAAGATGTGGATGCATTCAATACCAACAGTGTTGGGATGTAAATCCCAGACTTGCACTGGTATACTGAATGTGGTAGTCATCACAGTTATCACTGTGAACAATGGCACCCGTGCCATGTCACTACACAGGCATACTGTACAACTGTAGCAGCCACACAGGTTTCAAGCTACACCACTACACATTGTAAAGAACATGTCCTATGGAGTGCATGTCAGGACTGTACATGTGTAGTCTGTCTCCTAAATACTTTGGCGGGGATGTATATGGCTCCATACAGGGAGGTGTCAGTTCCCACTGTGTAACTCCCGTGTATCCATGACAGGTCTAACACGTGTCACTTGTACTACACACCAACAACATCAGTGTGGCATTCATAAAACATGCTGTTGAGACACGTATGTAATACAGGCAGCACACACTACATGAAACAAGCCCCCCCGTGCATGTCACACACACATCTGCTGTGACACACATCATGTGCAGGTTATACATTGGGATACAGAACCCAACATTCATAACTGTTGCCAGGCAACTGTTGTTACTGGACACAGGATATATGTAGATGTGTCATCTCCATCAAAATCCTGGTGGCACTTATGAAGGGCAGCAGACCTGCTCATAGATTAGGGATGTATGAGTTTGTTGAATGCCAACATTGTCCTCGTTAGCCTGTTACACATATGAACCTATGGAGCCATGCAGTTATAGTGCCGTACCTTGCTGATGATATATATCCACTGTGCTGACATGCCATCCTGTGCTGCATTATTTCTGCTGTGTATCCATAAGTTATCCCAACAGGCTCCTGTAACAAAAGATAAATAGGCTGGTGGCACACCTGTCATTATGTAACTATACAGCCAGTTCAACAACATATAACATAAGGACCAAATAAGGTATGAAAATGTATGTGGCATACACGTGACAAATGCCAACATGCAGTATCACTTGTTAACCACTACAAACAGTATGGCAAACCACCACTGCATTACAGCAGTACATGTTAAGTAATATAGTCACCTTGTGCATCAGACATATACTTCATTTCCCTGCATTGATGTCAAGGGATGTGGCACGGGTATCTTAACTTGCACAGGGTGTTGTGTGGGGGATACAGGAGGCCTAGGCTGACCCAAATGGTAAACTGCATGTGTCTGAGTCAGGGGAGCATGTAAGATCTACCATGAAGAGGTACTGTGTGTGTCGGTAGGTGACCTGCATTTGACAGTGGTGTAAGTGTGTGCATGTACACAGTCAAGCTCAGTGCTAGCCTTACATGTGGCTATGTTGGACATCTTTGGACTGTACATGGTTGAGTTGACAGTTCATCCTCTCTGGCCGTGAACACAGGAACTGGATCTTTCAGGAGTTACACTGGCACATCCATGCCCAAGGTCAGATGTGGTGCTAGTACCTGATGGCGACCTCGTTTGCTGGGATCATGTCCCCTACAGGACTGTCCAGGATCATGAGTCCATTGCCTGCCACATCATGGTGTCAGCAGCACACTCCCCTCCATAGCACTGGATGTACTGCCACTATGGGAGAGTGAGTGTGCATGGCCATCTGGATTCTCAGTAGATGGCATTGCTGACCTACATCCATGGGTCTGACAGTCATCTCTAACCACACATTCCAACACAGACAATGTGCGGTCTAAGACAGACACTGTCTCAGTCCACCATCTGTCCACTGCATCAGTAAACCAATCCAGGGTGTCTCCAATGAACTGGAAGCAGTTATGGATGCCAGACTGTGTGACATCCATAACCCTAAGTATATGCCTGGTGTTCCATTCAGAACATGCCTGTGCCTCCATGATGGCCTGAAACATGCACCAGGTATCCCATGATGTGACACCTGCAGCATGTGGTGGACAGACAGCAGGCCTGTGTTACAAGCACCCCTTTCAATCCGGCTGTGTGGGACCTTGACAACTCTCTAGCTATGGCTAGTGTCTACACTCACTGGAGCCACAGTTGCCACACTTTCTTGTTTAATATCTCCACCCTCTGACTGTCCAATATCTGTGGCCTCCAGGGATGGGATATATGTGGGCATACAGACTATATGCAGGGACAATGGGGTCAGAAGAGTGATGTCTACCTCTGGGACAGATTCAGCACCCCCCCCAAGTGTGCCTTACTGTGGCCAGCATCATCATCAGTTTCCCAGGAGACACTGACATCAGGTTGTGTAGGGGACAGACTCCAACCCCCATAATCACCTGCAATAAAAATGAAAAAAGCAGTACGTTAATACCTGCACTATTGTGTATGAAAAGCATCCACGACTCATAACAATGAAGACCCATGACTGGATTAGTGGTCAAATATCTACCTTCTCTGCCTTCCTCCACAAAGCACTACCTCGGAACACAATTCAAATTCAAGTCAAGACCTTTATAACCATTATTTGAAGTAAATAAAGTCAAACATTACTATATTTACCTTTTACTTACTCAGTCTTCTTCTTTCGGTTTTTCCCGGTTAGGGGTCGCCACAGCGGATCACCTGTCCACTCATGATTGGCAGTGGGGTTTTTACGGTGTCGAGTTGCCAGCCCGGCACCCAACCTTCCACTGAAGGCACTCACATGTACACACTCACACCTAGGGCCAATTTGGAGTGTCCAATCCACCTACAGCATGTTTTTGGGATGTGGGAGGAAACCAGAGCACCCAGAGGAAACACTATTATTGAAAAACAACAAATAAAACCCCATACAACTCTCTTCACAATTATAAAGCAATACACATTTCACTGTCTAATGTGTTTGCCTTCAACCTGTTGTATTTTAAAAGGCATTTTAGATTCCTCTAGCATTTTAGTACTGTTACAGTATTTTACTAGACTGCAGTGCCAATAAACACACATACATGGTATGCAACCATAATGCATATATTACTAGAGCTTTATTTCACTTTCAACAATACAGGTGAACATATATTATGTTTATTGGCTTGCAATATCTGTGACGTCCACACACACAATATCTGGCCATGGAGTGGGCTACCTCACCCATATAACTTTATTGCCTGATATCTGTGGAAGGTAGAGCATTATGCAACCAGTAGTGGCCTAGAGAAAGCCTTGAACATTACTATGATTTAAGCAATACCATTTGCAGCCATTAGATTTGCATTCTACAGCTATTACAGTGCTATACATGATTGCAGCAACCTTACCTTACAGACTCAATGCATACAGCTCTACTGCAATGGTTATGACAAGACAATTCTGATGTATACCACTTTCCTTGCTGTTATTGGTACTGTTTCTTGTTTTTATTGAACTACAGTTATTATTAATTTATTGCACTACAGCTCTTATTCCAACTTTATTGCACTACAAACTTTATTGTATATACTTTATTGCAGTTAATGCTTTACTCTTTCTTGTTTATTGCACTACAGTTAACATAATTTAGTTATTTTATTTTATTTTACATTTGTTAACCGGGAGAAATCTGACTGGATACATGCCCATTTTCAGCGGAGGCCCGGGGAGAAAAGCTCCGAACAATACAGATAAAAAACAGTCAAAAACAGACAAAAATCAAACAAACAATCAAGTGAAGATTCTGTTGTTTACATACTAGATATCATGAGAGATTCAACAAATACATTATCAAGGATGTGATAGAATAAGAATAAGGTAAAGACATAGTAATATTAATAATATTTCTATAGATAATTTCATTTCAAAAAGTCAACTGATAAAAAAGAACAAGGAAACAACATAATACATCCATACTCACCACACTCACGGTGCAACCTGGCCAGGCACCCAGCATTAGACTCAACATTGTGAGCCCCCTCAGCTGCAGTTGTTGGGAGAGAAGCACACCATTATGCATACTAGTTTTGCAGACATTCAGATTACATATTGGTAAAACAGAGAAAAAAGTAGTTACATACTTGTGGAACATTCCCTGGCCTCTCTTCTTGAGCCAGGTGTCCAAGGTTCCCCTCTTTTATATTTTCAGGTCATCATGGAGGTGACAACACTGCTCACCTGTGCGGGGGATACTAGTAACACTGGTGAGTTCTCTGGCCAGCCAGTTCCAAGCCTCCTCCTTACACTCCGAGCCCTGAAAACCCCCCTGCAGCAGACTATCATCATGGTTTTTCACAAGGAGCACAACCATGACCCTGGACTCCAGAATGCCCCACTGCTGTTCCCGAAAGCACACACTTTCTCCAATACCACCAACTATATCAACAGATGATAGACTCCAATAGTTTCTGCAAAATTCCCACCTAGTTCCCTTTATATAGGATGTTTTCCTGCCCTTACACATCATTGAGCAACATTCAAAAAAATGCCACATTGCTTAGCAGAGCACAAACCAGCCAAGCAGAGCTGAGCAGTGTGCAAACATGCACAATCATGGTTTTGAGCCCGCACAAACATTGGCAGATGTTAACATGTTTATGTTGTGCTTAACATGAATGAGCAGTGTTGAGCAGAGTGCAGCATTGCCATATTTTAAAAGCTTGTCCATAACATGTGCAACAAAAATACAGACAACTTCTGACTTCCATGTATTTGGACCCTGGACCTACTACACATACAGCCACAAATCTCCCCATTATTGTACATGGATATTGAGAAATCTTGTATACCTTCACATATACCACTGAGCTACCTGTTAGCAGTACTGAGTACTATGCCATGTTGTGCAAACATGCTTAGACACAGTAATATATAATGAATTAATAACATCCAGTTTCTATTTTTAGATGTCTGGCAGGTGTCTGCCATGTATATGTATGTATGGGCTCCGCTCAGCTTAGCTATGCTCTATGCCACACCACCCAAATACCAAATAAAAAACAAAATAAATAAAACACATAAAATGTCATTATGATTATTAATTACACCTGGTTTCTATTTTTAGATGTCTGGCAGGTGTCAGCTGTCTACATGTGAGCACAGCCTGGCATTGCTGTGCTCTGCACCATGCAGTGCAAACATGCATTAAACAAAAAAAAAAAAAAAAAAAACACTGATTCAATATCCATGTTGCTCAGCTCTCCCTCAGCAGCGCACCATCATTAATATGCATGGTGTGCTGCCGAGGGGGGACCATGGCTGTGTACATGGATACATTCCATACAGGCTCTACGCAGTGCCTAAATGGAGTTTATTAAATCCTGAGGTTTGTTTAAAACATGTTAAATATTTAAGTGACATTTTCTATGTTATTGACACAGTGGTAGTTTTACGAGAGGACATACTGCATTTTTGTTCTAGGGTTGCATTCTTGCAGAATTGTGCTAATCCACTTTTGTATTTGAAAACAAACAGTATAAACACTTCCGCACAAATGATTGAAATGAGATGCATGCTGGCCTACTTGAAAGTGGCTATTTGTGATGTTTTTCATGTTATTTACCCTTTCTAGAATGAACTGGATTGTCGCAAAAAGTATAAATACATAAAAAGTTGCAGTGAAAGCTTCATTTGAAATGTTGTCAGCATCTAGAATGTTTTGCAACAGTTAACAGGCACCTGGAAGTTGTCCTGAAGAGTGCTGGTACTAACACAAAACAGTAGTACATCAAGCAGTAAGGGAATAGAAAATGCACCACTTGCCAATGTGTTGTACAAAGCAATTAATGCAAGACCTGAAAAAGTTATAAACAAGATACTGTATCATATATTGAAGTTTTTAGTTACACAATTTTCATATCGTATGCTGGTTGAGCAGTGAATTGTAGGGGGGTTTACTTTTGTGGATTTTTGTCATGTGTTAAAGTTGTTGAGTATTTTATGGTTTTGCTACTAATATTTGATTGTGCAGTTTCATTCACTCTTGACTGCCCAAAATATCAGACAAAAAATGTGCTGTCCTATACTGTGAATAAGTCGTATTGTATTAGTCAGATATAGTATAATTGTCAAGAAAAGTAAGTGTAAACCCATCATGGTGGATGCAATACCATGCAATTCTTTAGTTGCACAACTAATGAATGCTGTGAGAAAAACACAGAAACAAACAGTACTGATATAAGAACTTAAATATGCCATGGTTGCTAAGAAGCTATGTCAGGAATTGCCTTTTTTTCTGATTGAGGTACTGCAAAGGGATGCAGAAGATAAAGTCACGTGTATGTTTTTCATTATTTAGCGGTGTGGTTTGATTTTCTCAGAGAAATGTCTGTCTTGTTATAAGTGAAAAATAATCTATTAAGTGTAAAATGTGTTTCAAATAATTTTACTAATTCAAAGTTTTTTTTTGTCTTTTCTTCAGTTTGCTTTTAAAAGTTGGTATCCCATAATTCCATTGGTGTAGGCAGGGTTACATAATTTTGTATGAAAATTTTATGTTAATCAGCGTACAGGTTTTTGGCAAGTTGTGCCTATTTTTAATGGGCCTTTTTCCAGATTGTTTATGTTTCCCGGCTGAGAGGTATGCTCAGAATAATAGTATGGCCACTGGCACTCATGACCTTGAGGTATTTGTAGAGTCCATCTATTAGGTTGGCAGTAATATTGCTGCAACTGTAGCCTAAGATGTAGAGGACAACTTGACTAGCCATTCGGAGGATCCTGCAACAGAAGATGTTGAAAAGGGTGAGGCCATTAACCAACAGACCCCAGGTGAGACTCTTGTTGATGGCAGTACCAAAAAACTGCAGGCAAATGAATGGTAACAGCAACGGTATTGGTCAGATGTCCATGCACTAGCCCATGTCACAGATTTTGTGGCAGACCAGCTACATGTCATGCATGAATGACAAACATGCAGATATGGTGTGATTATGGCTGCAAATGAGAGTCTTCCAACTGAAGCACAGTCGGTAGAAACCATAGCCTCTACAGTACTGTAGCAGTGTTGTACTACAAAAAGGTTTCTGCATTCCATAACTGTGCTTAGCAGATTGCAACTGTGACAGGCCAGCTGTCCGCAGAACCACCAGTGACCATCAAGAATCACTAATTATGGTCCAATCTAAACACAGTTCATCTGGAGGTCCAGTTGCTGTATTCCTGCCAGTCACACATCCTTCAGCTTGCAGTCCTTCCTCCCTACATGGTGTTGCCACCCCATTCATCTCCTATGTGGAGCAATCAGGGCAACAGGTTTCTGTACATGGTTGGGCAGAGCAGTCCGTAGTGTGAGACATCAGTGAGGTCACACTAGACTGGGTCACAGTGTGTCCAACAGTGTAGTACACATAATTGGCTTATATTATTGAAATACCACTGTTCTTTTATATGTGCCTTCTGATATTAAATTTTCTGATTTATAACCTGTGTGGTTTCTCTTTTTTCCTGTTATTACATTGCAGCCATAGGAATTTGTAGCAACTGATGTGTGCTCCTTACTGTTTTCCATACAGTGATACAACAATTTGAGTGTGTATCCATACCTGTGTCAGTTATGCCCTGAGTTGATGATCCCTGTTGTGACACATTTGCATATGTTCGTGTTGTAATGTTATGATTATGGTGTTATGTATGATGCTTAGCGTATACGTCTAGTGGGTACTTGTCATTAGATGCAATCTGTGTTGCAGTGGTGGGGCAACAACTCAATGTTCAATCTGTGTACTTATGTCCTTGTGGCATTACACCATACGTAGCCTATGCCTGTGTCTTCTGTCCCCTATGTCCTCATGCTCCTCCTCTGATACCTGTGGGATGTCCTTTTCAGACATCTGGGGTTCTTGGGATAGTTGACCCACATCTGTAGCTGGAAGACTGGCATGTGCTTTAGTTAACATGTTATGTAGCATGGCACACACAGCTATCATCTGTGTTCCCTTTTCAGATGTGTATTGCAGTGCAGCCCGGGATGTGTCCAGGCATCTGAACCTAGTTTCAATACACCAAACACATGATCCATTGTGTTTCTGTTTGTTGTGTGTGCACTATTGTAGGGCTCATGTGCAGGGTTGGATGGCTCATGATACAGTGTCATTAGCCATCGCTCAAGTGGATAACCACAATCATCTGTTATGGGGAGTGGAAATGTGGTCAGAGTGGATATTGTTGTGAGGGGTTATTTAGTTGTGCTCCTGTACTTACCCAGTAGTAGTCCCTCAGGTATTTCACTTTGCTGGAATTCTGCCCTCAGTCAACTTTCCCTCCAAATCACAGCTGCTACACACATAACGTGACAGTTTATGGATAGCCAGCCCTTTATGTTTATGTATCAGTCTACTTCAGGACGTACTGGTGTTTTGATAAGTATGTGTGTGCAATCTATTGCACCTAGTATATAGGCAGAAGTTTGCAATACTGTAAAACAGCTGCATTACAGATCTCCACTCCATGGGAGGGGATGGGAAGTGTATGTAGTCATCCACCTTGCTGCACAAATTGCTTCCAAGAATTTTTCCATGATAAGACTGGCAGCTGTCTAAGATACACCTGCAGCATCCCCCATGTGTCTCTGGCATGCCCCAGACACAAAAGCACCCAGGCTGAGACACACTTTGGTTTCAAATGGGGTGGGATTTCCTCCCAGGGTCTACACAGACATGTATGTGGCACACATGTTGCAGATAACCTGGACTAGATGCCTGTCTAGCCAGTACCTATGATTATTTGCTTGTCTGACAAGTGGTTTAGTTGCAGCCTTGCTTTGACTGTAGTTGACTGCCTTATAGATTTTACAGCCACAGCCTCATTTATGGCTTGTATCACTGCATCCTGTGGCAGGTCATTAACAGCAAGTTGCATGTTTAAATATTTTTTTAAGTTTTGTTATGGCTTTTGCAGTAATCTGTAGTATTCACTCAAATTCCTTGGTCCATTAAGCATACACTGAGTAATTTAGAAATTATGCCAGAGTGGCAGACTGTCACATTTAAGTTGATTTGTGTGCCCCCAATATGTTTTGGAATCAGACCAGCATGCAAGGAATCCATAATTATCCTACGCTGAATATCTAAGTACTCAGGTTGCCTTTAGTGTGTTTTCTGAAATCATGTCTGCAGCAGTTGTGCTGAACTTTTCTGCATATAGCTTCCACAAAGTTTATGGAATCCAGACCATTATTTTTTTGTATTTTATTTTGACTACATCAAAATTGAGAAGTAGTTGGTGGGTGTGGGATCTTCAGCCATATGTGAGGTAGTTGCCTTACTACAGTATTAGGAAGAAAGCTGTAGAGAATTGGATAATTCTACCAGTCTTCCCTGGAAATTGTTTGTGTGTGTGTGTGTGTGTGTGTGTGTGTGTGTGTGTGTGTGTGTGTGTGTGTGTGTGTGTGTGTGTGTGTGTGTGAGTGTGTGTGTGTGTGTGTGTGTGTGTGTGTGTGTGTGTGTGTGTGTGTGTGTGTGTGTGTGTGTGTGCGTGTGTGCGAGCGTGTATGTGTGTGTGTGTGTGTGTGTGTGTGTGTGTGTGTGTGTGTGTGTGTGTGTGTGTGTGTGTGTAAATAATTTGCTTGAAAAGCAGATATTATCTCCAAAAGATACTGGAAACATTCTGGTTCACAAAGAAAATTGTAAGAATGGGGTCTGGAGTGCCAGACCTAAATCTCAGCTCTGTAATTGGTCAATGTGTGGTCTTAGTCTACATGCACAGAACAGTGGTGATGGTAAGACCACAACTAGAAAACACTGAGGTCAGAAAATGAGGGTGTATCTGCCACTAAATGGGAGATAAAGCCTTTTTTTGTACTTGCTTGGTATTACAAAGAATGTATACCTAATTTTGCAACCATTGCTTGCACTTTAAAAGATCTCATAAAAAGAAAAGCTCTATCAAAATGCAATGGTCTGATGATGCTTATATAGTATTTAATATGCTAAAAATAATGTTATGCTCTAAACATGGTTTACTGACTCCTGGTTTTATTAGGAATTTAATCTGTATATGTGAGCATCAGAGATATGTTGGGGAGCAATCTTTTTTGGTAAGAACTTCATTTTGGTAACCATTCATGCTCCACTGAAAAGGTTGAATACCCAACAAAAAGGTAACATAAAAATATGTGCTTGTGCACTCTTTTCACCTATTCCAACACACCATTTCCCTCTGGCCTAGTATTCTTATAGAAATATTGGTGATTTGCCTTGCTCCTACAGCCAATTGCTTTGATTCCAAATCTGAGAGTTTTGGGCTGGGAGGGGTGTGTTGCAACATCTTGTCTACTTGATGTGGTGGTGCTCCTTTAAAAGTATGCAAAATGGTTTGCATTTGTAAGACTTTCACATTTTAGTCTGAAAATTGGTTGAATTTGTCAGTCAATAAGAAGCTGATTGGTAATGAGTACGTGTATTTAAAGAGGATGCTTGACAAAGTCAAAATAATAAGTTCATTCCTCAAATGGAGATTCACTGGGAGCTGAAATTTAGCTTTTGATCAAAGACCTTTAGTGTTGAATTGACCTTTAGAACTCTGTGGACACAACCTGATACAATTTCAGATATAAATGTTTATTTTTATTTAGTTATTTGTTTATTTATCTTTGTTGTGTTTTGTTTTTGGTGTAGTTGAAGGGAAGGACTGTCATGGCATGTAAGTGGAGAGGCTGTTTTGGACTGACCTAAATGGTGAAGTACCTATGTGGATTATAGAGCTCTCTTTTAAAGTATCATACATATTTGTGCTTATAGTTGTTAATTACTGTGCTTAGTCGAGTGGGTTACCTTTTGTTTCTATTTTTTAATTTGAACAATATACTTTTCTTTCCTTATAAATGTGCTCCTCTACTGTTTTGCAGACCTACAAACTCTACAGTTACGGTCCTATTTATAGTAATATTTTGCACTTATCTTTTTCAAACATTCCATTCTTGTTTTAATACAGTCTAATTGCAGAACACTTTTATTATAGGTTCATAGGTTTATAGGTTCATACTAGGCTATCTGCCCTGGGGCAATTATAAGCCTAGCCCGATTCTGTATGGCTTACGCCACCCCTTGATTTGAGTATACTGTGCCCTTTTTAAGGTTTAGTTTACTGTGCCTCTGTCTAATAGTGACATGGGAGTAATCCCTGGGATAAACCTATGATCCCCCATCCATCTCTCGAGATTCTTCTTGAAGAGATTCAGTGAGGTGCTCTGCCTCACATGAACTGGAATTCTATTCCAGAGTGAAGGGAGCCTCTGGGTTATGAACCTGTCCCTCCAGCAAGTTCTATTTATTTCTGTGCTGAGGTTTAAGTCCCTCGAGCGTGTGGCTCTAAGGGATTTAGATTTACTGAGGTGGAGCATGTCCATTAATTCTGGATTTAACATAGCTTTGTATGTCAGGCATAGATCACCTCGAAGTAGGCGGTATGCAACTGAGTAGAGCTGGAGTTTTTTTAACTGAGCAGCATATGGCATCTATTTGAGACCCTTGATCCTCTTGGTGAGATACTTTTGGGGTCTTTCTAATTGCTGCAGGTGTCGGGTAAGGTACATCCCAAAAGGGGCATTGTATTCTATGATGGGCCTGATGAGGGATGAATAAAGGGGCACGATTACCTCTCTTGATCTAGATGTGAAACCCTTCATGATGAGGTGGGCTATGTAGAAGGTCTTTCTAACCACTTTGGCAATGTGGTTTTCAAAGGAGAGATTGCTATCAACTTGGGTCCCCAGGTTCCTAATAACTTTCTCTGTACTTAATGGGTTTCTGCCTAAGTGGTAATTTGTGGGCACATTGTTTTTGCCAAAGGGTATGACTATACATTTTTTGGCATTTAGCTTCAAACCATGGTGCTGGCACCAGTTATCTGTTTCTGTGAGACCTTTTTGAAGGATGTTTGTGTCAGCTGGAGAGTCGATTATGGCGCCCAGTTTGCAGTCATCTGCAAACTTGGTGAGCCATAGTTCTCCCACGTTTGCCTGTACCTCGGAAAAGTATATACCGAACAAGAGTGGTCCCAGGACAGAACCCTGTGGGATGCCACTTGTGACCGGTTTTGAGTCTGACATGGCTCCAGCAACTCTCACTCTGTGGGTTCTGTCTTTGAGCCAGTTTGCGACCCATCATGTGACATAGGGGTTTATATTTAAGCTGGATAGCTTATCTATGATGCCCGAGTAATTAATTAATTTATTAATTTATTTTCCTAATACAACATTTCATTTCTAGGTACTTGGTTTATATGGGCAATATTGTTATTCTGGGAGGTCTATGTTGTTTGTGTCGTGGTGAAATTTTGTTTTATGTTTTTTTCTGTTTAGATAGAAATGCTGTCATATCCCATATACATGTCCATTGTTAGAATATCCTAGTAATCAACAGTAATATAAGGCATTATAAAAAGTATATCTGACCTAAACTGTAGGTATGTTATCATTTTTTAACCTGCCTCCTAGGAATACAACCTCAAAGCTTACTTGTTAACCACATCAAACTCAAGCAGTACACAAAAGTGGAAAAATTGCCAAATCCCTAAATTTAAATAAAATGTTTGGAACAGAAAAAAAGATGTTTTCCTAGATTCAATAAACTTGTAAGCTTTGTGCAAAGCCTACATGGAGGTTACATGTGTGTGCGGTTGTATGCAGTGAGCAGCAGCACACAATAAGTATTTATGCCACACACTGGATTTAAGCGAGGTATCATGGGTGGCAACAGTGTTGCTGGCCAGAAAACCATGTAATGAACATGGACAGCACATCTATTGAAATCAGAGCACTGATGCTCCCCAGTTTTGCATGAAATGCCACAGTGATCACCAAGGCTTCACAGATAGCCCTCAATCTCTTAATGCAAGACATCTGGACAAAGGCCAACATAATGCAAGGACAAAGACCCATAAATAGGGACATATTTGACTTATATGTCCTATAGAAATGTGTTAGAATTACCAGCGGTTTGTGTTGAGATACATGTTATGAAGGATTTGAAGTATGAAACTCAAACATACCTCTCAACCTCTTACAGCAAGAAATCTGGACAAAGCCATACATATGGGGGGACATGGGCCCAACAACAGGGACATTTTTGAAATATTTCTGTTACAAACTTTGAAAGCTGATAGAATAATAGGTTTTGCAGTAGCATGAATTTTCTGAAGAATGTGAAGTTTGAAGCTGAAATGTCTGTCTTTATTTTCTGATTTCAATCCTCAAAGACATACCAATGATTTGCCAGAAAACAAAATTTTATGAGGAAAATATCAAAAATATGAGACAAAAATGTGGACATTCTGCAAAAGTCTGGACAGTTGAAAGGTATGAACTGAAATGTATGTCCTGAGATCATCCGACTGATATGGCAGAAAGCCACCCATTTGATAAAGAAAACATCTGGACAGCCTGTGACTATCTGGACAGTTGAGAGGATGAATCTGAAGTATATGGTCCAAACACAGTACAGGATAGTGTATCTACAGTGCAGAGTACTATGATATCCCATTCCTGGCATTCTGTACCAAAGTTGTGCTAATGATCTGTACCATGGCATCGGACTGTCATGTAAAATGATCACTCAGGGGAAGTGTATGTATTGAATAGGGATACACAGATGAATTGCAGGAATGCACACAGGGAAAGACGACAGGTGAATCAACCTAATGTACAGAATGGAAGATGGTTGTAGCAGCAACGCCAGTCTCGTATTTATATGGTACAGTAGGGACTGCATAGTGAAAATGTGTATTATGTGACTGTTGCACAAGGTGACATAACAATGGTGAAGATGTCTGTGTGAGATAAGCATCCTTACATGAGTAACAGAGGACATCTATTAGGGATCTAACATATAACTGGAGAAGGGTGCATATTGTGAAGCTGTGCAAACTGATTTGCCTGAATATCAGTGCAATCTCAGAAGAGGTCTCCAGCAAGTGGGACACAGGTAAAGGCTAATGGATAACATTAAAAGAACCAACCACAATTATGGACAATATCAGAATAATGCCACCAGTAATTCCAGGCCGCTGACATAATATATGTGATATAGAGTGATAAGACATAATTCTGTACAAACACACTTTTACAACAATTATCTACTTACACACTCTATGAGGGTAATCATACAGACTGTCCTGCCACTGTAACACCTTCTGTAGGTGTTAAGAGGGTCACTGCCATATCTGTATGCTACATTATGAACATACAGTCTAGTTGACTGGTGTGCATGGCATATATATATATATATATATATATATATATATATATATATATATATATATATATATATATATATCTCACCAGAACAGGTAGCAGACATACATCTGGTGTAACACCTTGATTGGTGTACTGTACCATCAGACAGTCATGTATATACCACAAAAAATAGGGAGGTATATGAAAAAGGGTGCACGGTACTCAGTTATTAGTGTGCTGGAGGCCGGGAACTATGAAGGCATGGCCTCTGATGTGGATGCCCTTCATGTACTCAGTACTTGTGTTACAAAGGAGTAGTCAGCATGATGACCATGTACTGCTGGATGTTCCACTTATCATATACACCAGGACACAGGTCACAGGTCACATACCTATGGGTCTGATTATAGGGTGTGATCTCCACAGTATACTTGGGTTGTATGTTTGTTTTCCTGACTTAAAAAAATCCTCCATATTTTCTTGTTATTGCAGGTGTTGTCATGGCTGTGGCAGCAATCTTTGGTATGTGTTGATACTGTCTGTATTATACTAATATCACAGTTAGAGTCAATGATTGCCCAAAATCTGTAGTCCTTCAGGCAGTTGTTTTGACACAGGATGTCATCTGTGGTACTCCTCACTTAACCAATGAACAGGAAATGGACTAGCAGACAGCCCTGATGTCAGATCTGATCACTGGACCTGAGATATAGGTCTCTTTACACATTTCAGCATAGTGAGATGTCATGTATGCAATACACTAGTCCACCTACTTAGTGATATAGTTGTTTTGGTCATATATGACAGTGTTGATTGAATATATACCTCATTGTGCATTTACGTCAAATGCATTGACCTGGTCAAGTTCCACAAAATGATAGTGTTGTGATCATGCATGCCCTTGATGATCTCTTTGAGGACATTTATCAGATGTAATAGACATGAAGTAGCATTAACAACTCACACAGGTCTGTTGCACACAGCCATGACATTACTATAGACCATTTAGAAAAGGTCCATGATGACATGTTGGTCTTCCTCACAGTTGAAAGTCAGGATGTGTCTATAATCAGGTGCTGCCCCCTCAACTCAGACGAATGCATTTTGATGTGCACTTTTCTACAGGAACATACCCCATGTATAGAGTGTGTTGAAGTGTGTCTTCAACCATATCAGGAAGGTGTATGCATTGAGTCACACCACAGATGATCTGTGATATTGTCACAGCCCATTGATTCTATATGATAGGCCTATATCAAGGTAAGACAGTGCATACTGCCTATTGTGATCTGTCCTAGGGTTTTGACACAATCCCCCATCCAGGTATCATTGTGAAACTCTCTCAGCTGGGGATTAACCCTTATGTCACTTGATGGGTAAACAACTGGCTCACTGACAGAAAACATACTGTGAAAGTTGGTGAATCACCCTATACCAGTAGAGCTGTCACCCTTGGTGTACCCCAGGGATCTGTGATTGGCCCTTTACTGTTTGGAATCTATTTCCCAACAGTTCAGGCTAAAGCATATGACCTTTGCCTTATCAAGTTTGCTGATTCTTGCATATTGGGTGCAATCATTGAGTCCACCAATGATGATATAGTACAGGAGGAGTTAACAGAGACAATTGATTAGTGACAAAGCCACACAATCTACAAATAACTGTAGAAATGTGTCTTTATGTTGTCCTTCTGAAAAAGTACAATTCAGTGCTAATTACAACACTGACAATAGTCCTGCTATGCTGAAACCCAATGATGGAAGCACTGGGAACACATGTAGATTGCAATCTGAACTTCAACCAAGTCTCCACACTGATATTGAAAGCCTATCTTAATGAACACCATCATATTCAGATCTAAGGATTGTATGACAGTATTGCACTTGAACCTCATCAGAACACTAAGAGTATAATGCTCTCTTTTGCATGTACTTCACCAGATGCATGCAGCAGCTGGAGAGATTACAAGCCTTTCTCAGCAAGAAAACATAGAGCCTACAAATCATGCCATGATGTATGCAGATAGATTGAAAGCCCTGTCACTGCAATCTGTATCATATAGGATGAGGTGATTTCAGCCTGGCATCCAGGCAATTTCTCACCCTGCCTTGCTGGGAATAGCACATATCCAGAAAACAGATATAGCTGATGGCATCAGCAGTGACTGCTGAGGAGAATATGGTAATAATAGTGTTGTACATACTGGCATAAAAGGCTCTCTCTGTTATGTCAAGCAAGAACACAAGCACAGACACTTAGTTGACTGCACTGAGAACAAAAGCCCTAGCTAAGTACACAGACAACAGAATTCAGTACTTTATGCAAGTGCCATGGCACAAGTCTGACTTTCACAAGACCGCAGGTCAATGTATAGTGGATGAGATCAGCAGGCCATGTTGGAGATAAGATGTCAGGAGGCTTGCATTAAATGGATTTGTAGGCATGTGCAAGCAAGTGCCATGGCATAAGTCTGAATTTTAAAAGACTGCAAGTCAACTTATAGTGGATTACATCAGCAGGCCATGTTGGAGAGAAGATGGTGGGAGGATGTAAAGGTTCATAGCTCCATAGGTTCGGTTACTAGCCTAATGGCCCTAAGATGTTTACAAGCCTAGCTGTGTAAAAACACAAGTACCCTTACTGAGCAAAATTAGTTTGTGAGCAGCACCAAATGGCTGTGTGCATAAGGGACATAGTTTCCACCCCAGGGGTGACTTTACAATCACCCATCCAGTTGTCATGGTTGCGCTTGAATAGGTTCATTGAGGGGAACTGCTTGACATGTAGTATGAGACAATTACAGAGGAGTGTCAGTTTCTGAGAGATATATCTGTCTCCCCAGCATGTTCTGTTTATGTCACAGGCTAGTTTCAGATCAGAAGTTATGCGTGTCGGATTTGATTTGCAGATGTCCAACATTTCCAGTATGGCAGGGTCTGAGACTGCTCTGTAGGCTAGGCATACGTCACCTGTCAGCAGTCTGCATGATACTGGGTGCAGTGACAGGTCTTTCAGTATTTCCATGTATGTCATGTTTTAGAGGCTCTGGATTCCCTTGGTCACAAACCTCTGTGCTTGCTCCAGTTACTGCAGGTGTCTGGTGAGGTACAGCCAGAAGGGAACATTGTACTCAGTTAGTAGTCTGATAAGGGCAGACCACAGTAAAGCTATGACCTAACTGGTCTTGGATGTGATTGCCTTATTTATGAGGTGCACAATGTAAAATACATGTCCCACCACTATGGACACATAGTGATTGAAGTGTAGATTGCTATGAACATGTATTCCCAAGTCTTACAACATGTGTTTGAGCTTAGAGGGGTGATATGTATATCATAATTAGCAGTGGTACTTCACTGCCAAAGGGAACAATGAGGCATTGTTTGCTTTAAGGTTTATCCGTGAGTTTGGCCCCAATCATTTATTTGTGTCAGCCCCTTCTGTAATATGTTACCATCATTGGGGGACTCTATATGACTGTATCCAGTTAACAGTCATTTGCAAACTTGGTAAACCACAGGCCATCTACCTTTGCCTGATCTTCAGAAAAATAGTTTCCAAACAGTTGAGGACCCAGCTCAGATCCTTGCAGTATTCCACTGGTAAGTGATCTAGTGGTGGAGGTGCAGTCCCCAACTTTGACATTGTGTGTTTTGTTGGTTAGCCAGTTGGCTATCTATCCAGTAATGCATGGGTTAATTCCCAGGTGGTAACATGTCTCTATAATGCATGAATGGGTGATAGTATCAATGGCCTTGGATATCTCATCATAGGTGGTTTGCCCTGTTATCTCTTATCCAGGTCTTTGGGTTCCATATCAATGAAATCCACTAGGTTTAATAAGCAAGATCTACCCTTGACAGAAGCAACATGGGTTAAGTCAAGTGTGTTAAAGGTCACCTATGTCCATGTGGATAAGGTTCATGTTGATTCCTTCCCTAGCCTTGCATATAAGGCTTTTTAGGCTTATGGGTCAGTAGTTCTAGTTCTGCATGTTACCAGGTTGATGGGCATAGCTTATCACACAACTCTGGATATTCAATTCTGCAGTGTATGTGAGATATGTGTGGAAAAAGTAGTGAGACATGAGGGTTGCAGTGGTTGGGGGGAGGCAACACATAGTTGTATTGTAAATATATGACATATTGTTTGATAGGGTCTTCAGTTTGTTATGTTTCCATATATAATTTCATGCCATAGACAGGAAATGGACAGTAAATAGCAGTAATACATAATAATATTTACTTTTCCATAGCATGGTGAGCAGCAGGTTTGCACAACGATTGGCAAAGTGCACATGTGAACTACACATTTCCAATACTATTCATGTTTGTGCATACCTAAGCAGTGCCCAAACAGGAAACTACCATAGTTATCCATTCCTTTAACAGTGCAAACTGAAAATATGTGCAGAATAGTAACTGAATTTGGACTGTCACCTCCAAAATGAGGGGTGACCACAATGTAATCATGTTGTATAGCCAACTGGAACAAATCAAGTGTGTCAAGAAGACACATATGCAAAATTGAGAACAATGTATGCAATGATTTTTTTTTTTTTTTTTTTTTTGTGGGACAGGTGAAATTTTTTTTTTATTTCAGAGAGATAAGAATGTTGGGGAAGGGATGTAGGTATGTCTGGGTTAGGTAAGTTGGGTAGGTGAGGACGCAATTGCAGACAGACAAGTCAAACAAGACAAGAGACAGGGATGGTGATGGACCCAAAAGATTGTGGGACACCATGACTGGGGTGAGGGAGGGGGCAACCCAGGCCCATAACCAACAAGCTTGGAGACAGTGAGCATCAAGTCCTCACCACTGGACTGTCATCACTGTCACCTTACTCAGCTGCTGGATGGAGTGATTAATGTCTCCACCTCCTCTTCCTATGGAACTTGAAGGAGAGCAACCTCTCCATCTGGCATAGGCATGCACCAATTGTGCAGTACATGACCCTATGCACCATCCTAGGCAACTCACTGAGGGTGATGAAATCACTACCTCTCCCACTGCTCCCGGAGGGTACAACTGGACCAGCCTCCAGGGCAAGACTACCTGCGGGCACAGGTAGTGCAGGGGTACCAGAGGCAATGCTGCCAGGTTGGGTCCCAGACATGCTGGCCATTTGTGCTGGATATGGTGGAGTGGGGGCGGGCTGATCTACTGGGGCTAGCCTAACTCGCTATGCTGTGAAGCACTTAGTGATGTGGTACACATTGATGACATGGACATATTTTGATGACACACATTAAAAATAATAATATAAAATAAAAATTTAATTTAAAATATTTTTAAAAATAAAATAAAAATAAAGAAAATAAAAAAGAGAGATAATGTTTGGGGTGCAAGAAAAAAAGACATAAAATTTGCACAATTGCATGTGACATACAATGCATTAATACAATTATACAACTCTTTTATCTTAAATTTTACATTTAAGTATACCTCCTAACAGATACATACTATACTACAGATTGCTGCAAGTAATCCCTAAAATGCCCATATACTGCACATATTGTTCCAATTATACAGATTATAGTTTACAGCAGTTTACAGAATTTTTAATTTAATGTAAATATTATTGAAGAAATAAGTGTTGTATAGTTGTGAATTGTGGTATTTGAATTCAGGACTTCTGACTAAAGTTTAATATTGGACTCTTACAATAGATTTGTGCTACAGACTAATGCAGGCATACTTGTTTTTACAGTTGGGATAGACATGCTCAATTTGATACAACTCTATAAAATACCAAAAAAGCTATCTTTAACTTTTAGTGCTACAATAACACTTCTCTTCTGCTGCATACATACAGTTTGCTTCCCTCAGTCTCTCCAATCGAGCTCCACAGGCCCAGACATTGAACTCATGATCCCTGTCAGCAGGGGAAAGATCAGAGATGAACAGAAGAGCATTATGCATACCAGTCTTGCCTATATTAAGCCTTCTAAGTCTTACAAGTGTTCTCTTTAGTTGAAACGAACACAGCTGGGGGATGTCTGCACTCCTAAATTGTTCCAACCAATGGTTGAAATTATCCATTTTTCTCCTCTGTAGGTCATTAAAATTATGCCTACATTGCTCTTCAGTGTGCAAGATACCAGTGGCAATGGATGCAGCCTGGGATAAACTATTCTATGCCTCAGACTTGTACTGGGAGCCAGAATAGTCCCCCTACAGAAGCCTTTGGGTGTGGTGCTTTATCAGGAGTCCAATAAATATCTTGGACTTCTAGACACCCCACCTCTGTGCCCTAATCCTGGCACCTTCCCCATTAATGCCAGCCATGTCTACCAGCAGACCTAGAGCAATGGAGACTGAGGCTTTCCCATCAATTCCAGTTATCATTTTTACTGGGAGTGTGCACACCAGAGCAATATGTTTGTGTGATGGCAAGCAGAGAACAGCAGTTCCAAGCAGTGAGGAATTAAATAATTGCTATTAGAAGGTTTACCTGATACCTGGCCTTAGTTTGAGGGGTGTTTCATGATGCACCTGTCAATATTTATTGGAAATTGGAAGGTAACTGTTAGGTGAGTTAGATTTGCAGACGTGCACTGGGGGCATAAATGTAATGACCTGACACATTTGTTTTTACCTTTATACACTGAGAAAATAGACTTTTTCACTGTGGGATTCAAGCCTAGGCATAAGGAACAAAACATTTTCTTCCACAACTTTGATTTTCCATTTTTGGCACAGAAGAAGTGACGCTCAGACATAGCCAAGAATCATACAGGAATAGGGGCAACAGTATGAGCTGTTACGCATGTATTTATGTGACCTGACAATGTTATTGGGTATAGAGCCAGCTGTGTATGTGTCTTAGGCAGATGTGAAGCCCATACATTTCCAGACAGCATAATTATACTTATAAAAATATAGTACACATTATACCCTCAGTCATACATCTAAAAATACAATAATGGTGTCTCATCCCTCATACATATAATTCATATCAGCTCTACTATCTAAAGTATAATAAATGAGAGTGAATATAATGGAATGTGGAACAACAGTAAACGTGTATGGGATATTCTGTATCAGAAACCAAGACCATGTGCATGGCAGTCCTACACATACAGATTTTGCCACAAGAAAGTTGAAATAGCACTTATCTATGTTTCAGTTCATTGCTATAAACTGCACTGTCACAACAGTTAAAAAAAAGGTTGCTCACCTGTACTAGAACCCAAAACCATCTGTACTTCAGGCCTATACTTACACCTGCTTCCACAGGACTAGTTGCATGACATTCAATAATTTACTAACCATTCTTAAGGTCTGTGTGTTAACCACCACACAACACCACTTAAGGGGTTTGCGTGGTACCCAATAGAATTAATTGAATGGATCTGGTTTCTCTTTTTGGATGTCTTGGTCCTGTCTACTTCCAGGGTCATCCAACTGTCCACTTTGCACACTGCTGCACTTTGCACAAACGAGCCAATCACAGCCAAACCTGGCATTCATTTCCTCCATTCCTGTAATTGCACTGCCACATTAAGCAAACTCTGCCCCCCCTCCAAAAAAAATAATCAAAAAAGACAGAAAAGGGAAAAAAAAAGGAAAAGGGACACGTAGTTGAAATGAGAAAAATCAATCTATGACATAAATACTAGAAAATGATGGTTCAAATGAGACATGTCTACACAGATCTGGATTTGAACTCTCACTCGAATGAACTTTCAGAACATATGAAGGATGCCTTATTCCTCTTTTCCACACATACAGTTTTGCAGCAATTAACTGAAATCATTCTGCATGCAACCATCTGCAACATCATGTACATTAAATTAAACCATGCAAGTGTTTATTTGTACATTTATGATTTTTGGATGTAGTGTACTAAGTGATCACATAATCAGTTATGATTATTGCTTACAAATATACAGCTCTGTCTAACCTCTGTGTGTTTGCTGATCATTCTTCTGTTATCTGACTAGTAATCTGAGACATGCAGTTTTTAAGCCATTCTATATCATAGCCCTTAAAACTCTTCTTTTTCCTGCTGTTCCCATTAGGGATCACCACAGCAGGTCATCTGATTCCATTTCTTCCTGTCCTCTGCATCTTGCTCTGTCACAACAACCACCTGCATGTCTTCTCTTACCATATCCACAAACCTTATCTTAGGCTTTCCTCTTTTCATCTTACCTGGCAGCTCCATCCTTAGCATCCTTTTCCCAATATACACAGCATCCCTCCTTAGCACATGTCCAAACCAAAACAATCTTGCCTGTCTGGCTTTGTCTCCAAACCATCAAACCTGAGCTGACCCACTAATATACTGATTCCTAATCCTACCAATCCTCATCACACCCAATGCAAATTTTAACATCTTTAACTCTGCCACCTCCAGCTCTGCCTCATTACTTTTTGTCAACAAAACCATCTCTAACCCATATAACATAGCTGGTCTCACTACCCTCTTGTAGTCCTTCCCTTTCACTCTTACTGATACCCATCTGTCACAAATCACTCCTGACACTCTTCTCCACCCACTCTACCCTCCATGTATTGTCTTCTTCACCTCTCTTCTACATTCACCATTACCCTTAACTGTTGATCCTAGGTATTTAAATACATCCATCATTGCCAACTCTACTCCCTGCATCCTCATCATTACTCTATCCACCGTCTCATTCACTCACATATATTATCTCTTAGTCCTGCTGACCTTCATTCCTCTCCTCTCTATAGCATATCTCCACCTCTTCAGGATCTCCTCAACCTGTTCCCTACTCTCACTACAGATCACAATGTCATCTGTAAACATCATAGTCCACGGGGACTCCTGTCTGATCTTGTCTGTCAACCTGTCCATTGCCTTTGGAAATAAGAAAGGGCTCAGAGCTGATCTTTGTTGTAATCCCACCTCCAACATAAACACATCTGTCACTCCCACCACAGACCTCACCACTGTCATACTACTCTCATCCATTTCCCCTACCACTCTTACATACTTCTCTGCCACTCCTGACTTCCTCATGCAATACCACATCTCCTCTCTCGGCACCCTGTCATATGCTTTTTCTAAGTCCACAAAGACACAATGCAGCCCCTTCTGACCTTCTTTATACTTCTCCATCAACACTCTCAGAGCAAACATTGCATATGCAGTGTCTTTCCCAGCATGAAGCCATACTACTGATCACTAATCATAGGCCATAAAACTTGTAAGGATATTAAATGGAAATAATATCATATGCAGTTGCCAACAAATGGAGGTTGGACGTTAATGAACACAACCTGTGAACTGTGTGCTGCTTATTTACATTTCCAACCGTACATCTAACACTTTGTAAGTCTAACCTGACACACTCACTGGATGTAGGGCAGCCTGCAATGCTGCTGTGTTTTCCTTCTCCCAACCAGTGATCATTCACAGTTTCAATCCATTAAAAACAACACTGATGGACTAACTGCTCTATGTTTACATCCCCTACACTGAGCCTTTTTAGGATTTATCAATTCTAATGAGTTCGTACCTCATTTGTATTTTCACTGTAGCTAGGCAAACTGAAGGTGAAACTTGTTTATGTGAAAAAAATTAAGAGAGGCTATTACTCCAGGGTATATCTGCACAGAGGAATGCTGAACTTGAGAAGATATGCTTGCATGTTGTCAGCTACATGCTGCATATGCTGGAATGCAATTAAGAAAGATCTGAAGCAAATACTTTTATACTTTTATTTGCTTGCATTAATTAGAAGTGCACTGATGCCATGGGCATGTTTGTCAAGGCATTTCACAGGTTTACATGACTGGCAATACCTTAAATGGAAAGCTCTGTGATAAATATGTGCAAATGTTTCAGGGACAGTTCATTTGATAGCACTTTTAGCATTTCAAAGATGGTTTGTTAGCAAAATTTGTCATTTGCCTGTTCTTTTTTTTTGGGGGGGGGGCAAAGCTGCATTTCTGTTATGGCACAAACAAGGATATGTTGCTATTGCTACTCTCCTTTTTTTCATCCAACCTGTTGTTCATATTTCAAATCTCAAGACTGTTTTATGTTTCTCTGGTGGGTAGTACTGAGATACTACCTTTTCTGTTTTATCTGGGAACAGTTATTTTGTAGTTATTTGATACCTATGTATATTATCCTTCTGTTGTCTTTTAATGCACCTAGGACTATACCACCCAGGCATGCCAATCCTTGAAGACCACCCTTCCATGATGCTAAAAATCAAGTGATCATCAATGCTTTTCGGCAACATGGTGCCTTCATACTTGAAAGGGGACAGGGAGATATGGCACCCAGAATGCAGATTTGGTGGCAGATTGTTGATGATGTTAATGCCATGGGTGGCCATGGCAGGACATATGAGCAGGTGTGCCATAGGGCCACTGACATGATCACATCTGCATGGAGGAGAGCAGTTGCAGTGGGCCATGATCAGATGGCAACAAGCAAGGGCCTGCTATAGAGCCATCACTAACACCAAATGAAGTGTTCCTGTCCACTGTCAGGGATCCAGAAAGTGCTCAGGAAAGTGCTAAATGGCATGTCCTCAACATTGGTGCAACACTTTCAGGGACAGCAAGAATGTCCCATAAAGAACTTCCAGCTAGGCTTTGGTATCTCAGTTGTTGAATACTGCTGTATAGTGAAACAACTGAACTCAATACATTACTTCTTTGTCACAATAATTATTTTTTCCATCGGCGATTGAAGATTGCTACATTTAATAACAAATTCTGATTGATTAGCTTAGTTTGGAGTTGTCATACATGTTCTTTCTGAAAGTATAGTTAATAGACATATAAAGGGGTAAAGGTATTACCCCCCTGTGTTACTGTTAATTGTGATGATGTTGCCATTCCCATTTGCTTAATTTCTTCTAGTGGACCATCTGGCTTACAGAGAATAAACTCATTTGCAGGTGGTAAGCCAAATGTTTTTATGTCAGTACTGATGAGCGATTTAAAGAAATATTTTAGTGTGTGATGTTGATGTCAGGACTGTTGTGGGTATTGTACGTTGTAATAGTGGGAGCACTGTTGTTTTGTTAGCATACCGTATATTAGAGCATAGTAGTTTAGGTAATAATTTTTCCTGTGTTTTTTACTTTTTATCACAAGTGAGCCTGACAGTGGAAGTATAGGACTTCTACCATCTGATGTCAGTGTATCACCAGACACTGATAAGATTATGGTGGACAAACAGGGGCATAGTTGGGGGGGGGGTGTAGAAGTTGAACCTGACTTTGAGTTTGACATACAGCCATCCCCTACAGTTCCATCGGAGACAGCCAGTAGGCCTATACCTACCCATTCCAGTGAGCCCTCAAATATTGGACAGGTAGAGGGCAAGGCCATTGATCAGGGAAGTGTGGTTACTGTGGCTTCATTGCCTGTTGAGTCTGCCTATAGCCAATGTGTGGGCTAGGTGCAATGAAAGAGGGTTGTTGTGCTCGGATGAAGCCTGCTATCCATCCTCCTCCTGATCCAGGTGTCTCGCCTTGTGCCACTCAATGTATGTTTAAGGTCATCAATGCATGATCCAATCTGACCGACTAAATAAAAGAGGTGGTGGAGTCGCTCTACTTTACTCTAATCACCTATCTATCACACCTTTCCAAAATCCTATTCCTTCCTTTCATAATGCTGAACTAGTAATTGGCATGCTAAAATTAAATAAGCACAAAAGTACCTGCATCATCTCCCTCTATTCCCCCCCCCCCGGCAATAACACCAATACCTTAGAAGACTTCCTTTCCTGGACCTCCACAAATATAAAGCAAGAAACTTACATACTGGGAGATGTAAATATTGACTGGCAAAAAAATCATAGACCCCAATCCCTCCCTGTCTATTAACCTATCTAACTTTACTCAACGTATTCACACCATCACTAGACCCAACAAAACCAACTGCCCCAGCTCCATCCTAGACTGGATACTAGTGTCTCACCCAAATAGAACCACTACATCAGGTGCCACTCCCGACCCATTAGGTGACCATCTCCCTGCATTCACCCACAGAGCCACCTCCTCCTCCCCATACTCCCACCACCTCCTACATACCGGTAACCTAACTAACTTTAACCCCTCCACCTTCACTACCTCCCTTAAGCTCATTAACTGGAACCCTTTAAAAACACTGCCTCTTGACAAAGATGTAGATTTCTTCAACTCTACATTCCTTTCCATCTTAAACTCCCTACCTCTAACATGAACCAAAAGGGTTAAAGCCAAAACAGCACCCTGGCTCACTAAAGCTACCAAAAAAAATATGCAACAAAGAGACAAATGTTGGAAAAGCTACTACCATCATAAACAACCTGAACTGTTACTAAAATATAAACAGCTATGAATCCTAGCCAAAAAACAAGTCATTAAAGACAAAATATCCTACTACAACCATCTACAAATAAACCACACCAAAAACCTCAAACAATTCTGGAACTCTATAAACACCCTTCTCGAGCCAGGTACCACAAAAAACCCTTATCCCGACACTAGCAAAACTGACCAAGAAATTGCCAATCTATTCAATACCATCTTCACCTCCTCCATTGCTGAGCTGACCAAAACCTTCCCAAATAACATCCATCTACCCACCTCCTCCCAAGCTTGCACCCCATCCCCCCTCTCCCCCTAACTTTGAACTTAAACCAATATCCACCAACCTCATAAAGAAATTTCTCTATAGACTAAAATCTTGCACCAATGCTCCAGACAACATTCCCTCCTCCTTCTTAAAAATTGCCTCTGACAGTATTGCTCTCCCTATCAGCATCCTGATCAATAGATCACTTCTTGAATAATATGTACCAAAACTATGGTGTTCTGCTTTTATCCTTCCTCTCCACAAAGGTGGAAAAAACTATAACTTCTCTAACTTCTGCCCCATTGCCATCCTCTCTCCCATCTCTAAACTTCTCGAAAAATGCATTCACATACAACTCATGCCATTCCTAACCGAACATCAACTTCTATCTCCTACCCAACATGGCTTCCACCCAGAACACAATATCAACACAGCTCTCCTCTCCTTCCTACACTCTATCAATTCAGCCCAAGAATCTGGTTACTTAGTTTCATCTGTTCTATTAGATCTATCTAAAGCCTTTGATACCATCTCTCATACCCATCTACTTAACCATCTATCTAATATTAACATCTCCACAAAAGCTCTTTCCTGGTTCGCCAGCTATCTTTCTGACAGGTCCCAAGCAGTGAGATGGGGCCAATCCTCTTCCTCCTTCCTTCCAACACCCACAGGACTTCCCCAAGGTTCCCTTCTTGGCCCTCTGCTATTTAACATCTTTATTAATGATTTTCATAAAGCCATTCCTAACACCAAAATTGTCCAATATGCAGATGACTCCACTCTCATCTGCCATGCCTCCAACCAAACTGAACTCAAGCCTCTAACTCAATCTGCCTTCTTATCCACTGAAAAATGAATGCACCATAACCACCTCTCACTAAATGCTAACAAAACTAAAATTCTCCTTTTCACTACCTCCAAATCTACCCACATTGACAAACACTCATTTCAAATTACCAGCCTCAACAACTCTGTCATTGATATTGTTCCCTCCGCCAAACTGTTGGGGGTCACAATTGATGAACACCTAAAATTGAATACCCATATCCAACTCAACATCAAGAAAAGCCACGTAAAACTCGGCCTTCTCTACAGAAATAATCACTTCCTCTCTCCCTCTACTAGACTGACCCTGGCCACAACTTATCTTCTCCCATCTCTCCTTTATGGTGCTCCTCTGCTTACTAATCTATCTTCCACCCTTACCTCCAAGCTAGAAGTATGCTACAACAAAATCTCTAGGTTTGTCACAAATGCAAAAGCCTCCTCCCACCACTGCTCCTCCCTACTAACCATAAACTGGCTTGAGCTCCCCAGTCAACTAGACTTCCTCCAAATTGTCTTAACCCACAAATTACTTTTTCAACTCAACAGCTGCCCAGCTTTATCCAATATTCTCCAACCTTACAGCCCCCCAAGAACCCTTAGATCCACTCACCAAAACCTCATTACCATCCACAAACCAAAGTGTCCTGCTGGTCAGCTTCTATTATCCTTCATCCTAGCTAAAAAATGGAATGCCCTGCCCCCCACCCTGAGAACTTGTGACAACCTAAATACCTTCAAAAGTCTACTTCACTCCTACCTGCTTCTTCACAGAAAATGTAACTGCACTCCACACCCCATACCTCCCAAACTCCCCCCTTCCTCCTCTCCTGGCTAAACTCATTACCTTTCAAACTACTGACGTATACTGCGACTACAACTCATAAGCTATCTCCTCCCAGCATATCACTTTTTGACTCTAATTTCAGTCCTTTCATAACTACTTGATCTTCTTAGCTACCAAGTATTAGACTCCTCCTCTATCTACTTCCCTTCCTGGTATAAAACTTGTTTACAACTCCATACTGAATGCTATGTAAAAGAATCTTTCATGTGATATTTCAATTTTTATACAAAACTTAGCAATGTAAAATATTTCTATATGTTTATGCAACTTGTTTTGCAGTGTAAAAGAATTTCTTCCATGTGCTATTTCAATATGATATGTAACTTATCAATGTGAAGAATTTATATATGTTTATGTAACTTGCAAATCTTCGCAACTTAACAATGTAAAAACTATTATGTAACTAGTTATGTGGAGTTTTTCTCCCCGGGCCTCCACAGATATGGGCTCTTGAGCCCAGTGGACCTTCCCGGTCACCAAACTGGAATAAATAAATAAATAAATCATGCGGGCACAGCCATGTTCTTAGAGTTGTAGATGTGTCAAACGTTGACATGCTTGACTGCCTCCATTGTGTTGCCAATTCAATGGATCAGATGAATGAGATGTTGGAACAAAGGTGACTGTGATGTAATGAGGGTTGTCTGTAATAGAATGACTGCTGGAAGGGGAACAGCATCATTGTGGGTGTAGGTTAGCCATGTCTTCTGCTGTTAGCCAACATGGCTGTTACCGATCACATGCCCATAGTGGTAGTACCTCCACAGTTCTGTCAGTGACTGAGCTGTCCACACCCAGACATGGCAGGCCATGGGGTGGTGGTCCTGGACATCCTCATGAAGGGAGCTAATCCAGCACACATCAGTAACGTTAAGCTAGCAGCAGTGCTTCTGACTATGGGCTTGGACCTGCCAGTGCAACTTCTGGCAGAGCCAGTTCTTGTGGTCTGAGACAACAACAATAAACTTCCACCTCTACCATGCATGGGTCACACTTGTCTGACATACCAAGATGTAGAGCAAGCAGAAAGCTTGGCTGTGTTCATGAAGTCATACACCAGTTTCACCTGGAGTACCACTACAGACACATACACAAAAGTTACATGGTTCACCAGTATAGCTTAAAACTCATTTTGTCTCACTGGCCATTTGTTGTTTTATCCAAATGTCTGCCTGCTTCTCTTTCTTATTCACACACACTCACTGCCCTTTTATGTCAGCCTAGGCATCCTGCCCCCCCCCCCCCCCACCCTGCACAACACCCTGTGCAAATGATGATAACTGTGCCATATCCCTGTTTTGTATCTTTTTGATTCAGGGATACATAAGCTTTGTGTTTAATGCTCAGGGTGCATAGCTAACTTAGTGCTTAGATCTGCATTTGTGATGTTAAACTGGTAACTGTACCTTTGACTTATATTGGCATTAGCAAGTTAGACAGTTGATACATCTTTATTGTGAACGATCTTGTGAGGGTTGTGAAGTGTGAAACTGCAGTGTGTATCATTACTTTCTAACTTCTGTCTTTAATGATTTTCCAGTACAAACGTATGGTGCTAAACTGAGGGCATGCAGTCGTCATCAGTACTATTGAGAGGAATGACTGTGGGAATCTTTGATGCCTGAGGCCTACTACTTAATAATGGACACATATCAGTCAAGTAAGTCTCTGCTGTCACATGTTAAGGTAATTTCTGTACAAATCTCCCACCTTTTACTTGCTTACAGTACCAAGTAATGAAATACAAGAATATGCCACTCATTTATGTTATTACAAAATACACTCCAGGTTCAATAATTACCTTGTAAATGCAGCAGTTGCAACAGTTTTAGTCCAGGGCTGACTTTGTCTGATGCAAGCAGTACACAGCCAATAAATGGGGAGGTAAAGGTTGTGAGACTTGTCTGGCATCAGTGTTAGTATATATACATGTGTAGGAGGAAATTTTTAGCCCCTTAGGTAATGAATGTGCTAAGCGTTGCATCTTAGCCAATGCAAAGGCTTGTTGAGCATGCCTTTGTCTGCCTATACCCACAGCAGTTGGTGGTTCCCCCTCTCACTCCTCATCTGCATGTGGCTGTGGTGACCTTGGCATTGGTGGTGGGATGTGTGCTCCTACCCCTTGCTGATCATACTGAAGCTGTTTTCTCAGGATGATGTTGGATAGTATGGCACATACTATCAATATTTCGGGACAACGCCATGAATTGTACTGCAGGATTCTCCTAGATCTATCTAGGCACCAGAACCATGACTTCATCAGCCCAGACACATGCTCAATGATATTTCTGGTTTGAGTGTGTGCCTCATTATGGTGTTCTTCAGCAGCTATGTGTGCATTTCTGATGGGTGTAACACCAACATTTCCAGTGCATAACCTGCATCCCCCAGTAAATGACCCTATGGGATATCCCCCCAGTGAACATCTGACACAGTTGGGAGGTGTGCCAGATATGTGAGTTGTTGTGACTGCCAGGGTTGCCAGCACACACATTCAAGATGATTCCCTTGGCAATAAACACAACTTGGCAGTTAAAAGAGTGGAAGCCCTTTCTATTTCTATAGAGCCTTGCTCGATTTACAAAGTAAATGTTAAACCTGGAGTGTATTGTTTAATAATATGAATGAATGGCATATCCTTGCATGTTGTTACTTGATGATGTAAGCAAGTAAAAGGTGGGTGATCTGTACAGAAATGACTTTAACATGTGACAGCAGAGACTGGTGGGACTCTATCAAGTAGTAGACCTCAGGCGTCAAAGATTCACACAGTCATACCACTCAAAAGTAATGATGGTCACCAAATGTCCTCAGTTTAGCATCATACATTTTGGAATGGAAATCATTAAAAATAAATTAGAAAGTAATGAGACACATTTCAGTTTCAGACTTCACAGACCTCATAAGAGCATTAACAATACTGATGCAAAAATGTTTGATTCTATCAACTCTAAGAGCAAAATATGTCAAAGGTAAAATTAGCAAAACAATATCACAAATGCAGATATATTAAGCAGTAAGTCAGCTAAGCATCAGACCAAATGTTATGTATCCCTGAATCCAAAATATAGAAAGCAAGGATATTGCACAATTATCATCACTTTTACAGGGTGTTCTGGGGGGGGGGGGGTTGCTAGACTGACACAAAAGGTTGGTGAGTGTGTATGAGTATGAAAGAGAAGCAGTTAGACATTTAGATAAAGTAACAAATGGCCAGTAAGACAAAATGAGTTTTAAGCTTCATGTCTGAACCATGTAACTGTTTTGTGTGTGTGTGTGTGTGTGTGTGTGTGTGTGTGTGTGTGTGTGTGTGTGTGTGTGTGTGTGTGTGTGTGTATCTGTATGGATCCTCCAGGAGAAATTGGGGTGTGAGAGTCTGCATGAATACAACCAAGCTCTGTACTAGCTTGAAACCTTGGTATGTTGTATAGGTGTGAGCCATGCGTGATAGAGGTGGCAATTCATCATTGTCATACCTGACCCTGGGAACTGGTTCTACCAGGAGTTGCATTGGCATGTCAAATTCCACAGTCAGATGCATTGCTGCTACCTAGATGTGACTGATGTCTGCTGGATGAGCTCCTGTCATGAAGACTCCCAGGCCCATCACCCCATGGCCTGCCATGTCTAGGTGTAGATACCTCAACCACTGATGGAGTAGTAGAAGTACTGCTACTGTGGGAGCATGATCAGCCATGGCCACGTTGTTTAACAGCAGATGATGTGGCTGACCTATGACCATGAGGATGCTGACCTCTCCCAGCATACATTCCGTCACAGACACCGCCTATTCCAACATGTCATTCATCTGATCCATTGATTCAGCAACACGGCGGAGGCAGTCACTCATGTCAGCCTGTGCCACATCTACAACCCTAAGCATTTGTCTGGAGGAACTATGTGAATGTGCCTGTGCCTTGATAATGGCCCTAAACATAAGTTGAGTGGCATGAGAAGACACACCTGAATCAGGCAGAGTATGAACAGCAGGCATCCTCCAAGCACCCCAACAACCCTCCTGCATGACACCTCGCCCACACTTTGGCTATGGCCAGACTTAACAGGCACTGAAGCCACAGTAACCACACTTCCCTGATCCAGTGTCTCACCCTCCACATGTCCAAAATCTGAGGGCTCCCTGGAATGGGTTGGCGTAGTTCTACTGGCTGAGTCTGATGAAATTACAGGGGATGGCTGAATGTCAGCCTCAGTCTCGGATTCAACCTCTGCACCCCATGACTGTGCCTCTGTTTGGACACCATCATCAGAGTCTGCTGATACTCTGACATTGGGTGGTAAGTGTCCTACACTTCCACTGTCAGGATCACTGTGATAATAAGGAACAAACACTGGAAAGAAATTAATAGCTACACTACTATAGTAAAATGTATACTAACAAACTAACAGTGGTGCCTCTACTACAGACAGTACAGCAATATCTACAAAAATCCTGACACCCACATCACACATGTGGATAAAATATGTGCATTCTTTGAACTGCTCATCACTACTGACAAAAATATATATTTTGCTTTCCATGGATGATGGTCCTGGAAGAAGTTAAGCAAAAAGTAAGGACAACATTCATCATAATTAACAGTAGCAAAGGGAGTTAAACAATTTTGCCCTTTATATGGTTATTAATGATACTTTTAACAAGAACATGAATGCAAAGTCCAACCTAACCCATGTGTAATCAATCAGAATGTATTTTTAACTGTAGCAGTTTAGAATCCCCCCAAAACAAATCTGTTCTGAAACAGAACTTATGTATTGCAGTCAATGTGTTATTATATAAGAGTATTTAACAACTGAGATACACAAGCTTACCTGGAAGCTCATCCTGGGACATACTTATTCTCCCTGACACAGTAGCGCCGATGTCAAGGACATTCTGTTCTGTACTTTCCTGGGAGTTGTCTGGATCCCTAACAGTGGACAGGAACTCTTCATTTGCTGTTAGTGGTGACTTTGTAGCTGCCCCCCCTTCCCATCCGATCATAGGCAACTGCAGCTGCTCTCCTCCATGCAGGTGAAATCATGTCAGGGGCCTTATGGTGTACCTGATCATATATTCTGCTGTGGCCACCTACTGAATTCACATCAGCAACTATCTGCTGCCAAATGTGCATTCTGTCTGAACTATCTCCATTTTCCCTCTCAAGCAGAAAGGCACCATGTCACCTAAAAGCTTCCAAAATGACCAGATTATCAGAATCACTAAAGAGTGTTTTTTGGAGATTGGGATGCCTAGGTGCCATAGTCCTATGTGACCTAAAACACAACAGAAGGATAATACACATCAATATCACATAACTAAAAGTCCTTTTTCCAGATAACACATAAAATGTAGCATTTCGTTATTACTCTCTGGAGAAACATAAAATAGTCAAGATGTTGAAATAAAAAAGGGAATTGTGTGGTTGTAACATATTACATTCATACACATTTCAAGGTTGGATGCTAAACAAGGAGAGTAACAATAGCAACATATCCTTGTTTGTGCCAAAACAGAAATGCAACTCTGCTACCCCACCCTCAAAACAGCAGGCAAGTAACACATTTTGCTAACAAACTATCAGTGAAATGCTAAAAGTGCTATGAAGTGAACTGTCCCTGAAGCATGTCTACAGATTTAACACAGGGCATTCCATTTTAAGCTATTGCCAGTCATGTGCACCTGTGGCCAGCACTTCCCTAGAGGTGTGTATGGTACATCCTAGAAGTGTCATTGAAAATATAGGACATTTACCATTTCAGAGACATAACAATAGAAGTCTGTACACAGAAAAATAGTTGTAACATAAGCAGCTTTGATGACAGTTAATCTGTAAGCTGTTCATCTAAAGAAGTGACATGCCCTGACAAGCATGTCCATCCCATCAGTACACTTCTAATAAATGCATACATATAAAAGTAGCATTTATTAGTGCAAATATATATTAACAGAATTTTCTTAATAACATTTCAGCATATGCAGTACATAACTGAAAAATGCAAGCATACTTTATCATGGTCAGTAGTTGTCTGTGCAGACATATCCCAAAGTAGTAACCACTTTTGTGTTATTCACATAAACAAGTCCCCTCACCTTCAGGTTCTGTAGCTACATAATCCCCTTTTTCTGCTGTAGATTCAGGGCTGTGAGCATGGTGAAGATGCAAACAATGTGTAAACTCATTAGAATTTCTGAATCCCAATTACTTGGCTGTGTGTATCAGATGTAAACATAGAGCAGGCATTCCCTCCATGCAATACCACATAAACATGCCACACTAAAGTAAAACATAGTAACAAAAGGTAAATGTAGTATAAGAATAATTTCATTGCATTATCACTATTTATTTAAATAGTAACCAACAGTGAATGTAGCATAACAATAATTACAAACACCTGGATCAATCCCAGCATGATCTGTGCTTAAAAAGAAATGTGTGCATGCATTTAGACCTACTGCCACACAGTCAGCTAAGCAGCAGGTTTGTTTTGTACAGTCAGTACTTTCAGAATTTTAGCAATGAGCCACGCATTTCTGCACTGCTTAACTATGTGCAAACAGGGAAAGCAGTAGAACTGTCTATCCTCCATGTACAAGCACTTTGCCTTCCATTGTGCTACGCAAACTAAATATTGGCATGCGTTAGTTATGTTTCCTGCCCATTTAGTCTCAATGGAAACATAATAAAATGAAAGCCCTATCTAAAAACATGTCAGATGTTTGCAATGCAGCCACGTGTTACCTCCCCCATGCACTGCAACCCTGATCTCTCAGTGCTTGTTCACAAACATATCAACTACACTACATACATTAATAAGAAATGTTATATGAGTTACCATGCACCTCTTTAGAATGACAATACATATTCAGATTTTCAAATACTTGTAATGTAGATACCTGTTTACATATAGTTTGTAAAGCTGTCTCTTAAACTATACTTGCACATTGGAACACAACCAATAAATACAACTCATTGCAAAGTCATCAATATGGTAACATGCAGAACATGAACTACCTTGACAGTTGCATTTGTCTACACATCCATTTCATGCAGGCCTCCCACCATCTTCTCTCCAACATCCAGTGCTGATGTCATCCATCATAAGCTGTCCTGCAATTTTGTAAGAGTCAAACTTGTGATATGACACTTGCTTAAAGTACTGTGTTTTCAAGTGTACTTAAATAGGTAGGGGTTCTGTTCTCACTTCAGTCAACTGGTGTGAGTGTGTGTGTGCGTGTGTGTGTGTGTGTGTGTGTGTGTGTGTGTGTGTGTGTGTGTGTGTCTATCTAGTAAAGAAGAGCATAAGCGTGTATCTGACAGTTACCACTGCAATTCCAAGCATTGACATTATTTTAGCACTTACACAAGCCTACACATCCATTTCATGCAGGCCTTTAAACATCTTGTCTCCAGCATCCAGTGCTGATGCCATTCATCATAAGTTGTCCTGCAGCCTTGTTAGAGTCAGACTTGTGCTGTGGTGCGTGCTTAAAGTACTGTGTTCTTTAATCTGTGTTTTGTTCTCACTGCAGTTAACTAAGGTGTGTGTGCATTTGCATGCTTGCATGATATAGCAGAGTGCATTTTGCACCATCATGTGGGACACCACTATTAGCATTTTCTACTCACCAGACTCTGCTGATGTCATCCTCTGTAAAGTGCTGTCTGACACTCTTCAAGTCAGACTTGAGCTGTGGTGCTATTAGCATTTCTTCCTCAATAGATTTTGCTGATATCATCCACTATAGTTGATTTGCAGATGTGCAGTATTCTCACCAGAGGATGGTCAGAAACTAACCTGGAGGCCAGGCACAAGTCACCTCATCCTATATGATACATATTACGTTGACAGGCCTTTCAGTCTACCCACATACATCATGGCATGGTTTGTAAGCCCTTTACTTTTTTGGTGAAAAAACCTTGTGGTCTCTCCAGCTTCTGTAGGTGCCTGGTGAGGTACATGCAAAAGGGAGGATTATGCTCAATTAGTATTCAGATGATGTTTGAGTACAGTGCTGTTATATAATCCTCACATCTGAATATGATGGTCTGATGTATGTGATACACAAAATAGCCTTTCCATACCACTGTGGACACTTGGTGGTCAAAGTTCAGATTGGTCTCTACATGTGTTCCTAGGTCTTACACGACTGAGTTTCAGCATAGGGGGAGTGTGGTCAATGTTGTAATTAACAGGGAATTCCACTTTGGAGAGGGCCAAAATAAACACACATTTTTTTGTTTATTTGTAGATCATGTGGCTTTGTCACCAATTATTTGTCTGTATAACTCCTCCTGTAATATGTTATCATCATAAGGGGGCTCAATGATTGCACCCAATATGCAAGAATCAGCAAACCTGGTAAACCAAAGGCCACATACTTTAGCTTGGATCACCAAGAAATACTTTACAAACAGCAAAGTGCCAGGGACAGATCCCTGGGAGACACCAATGGTGACAGCTCTACTGCTAGAGGTTGATTCACCAACTTTCAAAGTATGTGTTCTGTTGGGGAGACAATCAGTTAACCGTCTAGTAATGTAAGGTATAATCCACAGCTGGGAGACTTTCTCAATGATACCTAACTGGTGAATTGTGTCAAAACCCATGGCCAGATCAAGATAGGCAGTATGCACTGTCTTACCTTCATCCAGGCATATCACATAGAATCAATGAGCTGTGACAACATCACAGAGCACCTATAGCATGTCAGCACATACACCTTCCTGACATTGTTGTGTACACACTTCAACACACCCTACCTATGGATTATGTTCCAGTAGAAGGGTGTACATCAACATGAATCCATCTGAGATGGGGAA
Organism: Protopterus annectens; assembly: GCF_019279795.1. Lineage (NCBI taxonomy): Eukaryota > Metazoa > Chordata > Ceratodontiformes > Protopteridae > Protopterus > Protopterus annectens. The sequence continues at coordinate 124,340,634 of NC_056729.1, forward strand.
CAGCACCTGATATATGCATGTGTAGACATATCCTGACTCTCCTCATTTGTGAGGTAGACCAACATGTCATGATGAACCTCTTCTAAATGGACACTAGTAATATGTCAGCTGTGGACAACAGACCTGTATGAGTTTTAAGTGCTACATCCATGTCTGTTACATCTGTTGGATGTCCTCGAAGAGATCATTGAGTGCATTAATGATGACAACACTATTATCCTTTGGAACTTGACCATGCCAAAGCATTTGATACAAATCTGCACTGAGGTATTCACTCAACACAGTCAGATGTGGCCATAAACACCTATATCACCAAGTGGGTAGACCAGTGAATCACATACATGTCATCTAAATGTGTTGAAATGTGTGAAGTGACCTATATGTCAGGTCCAGTGATCAGGTCCATATATCAAGTCTGTCTACTAGGCCATTTCCTGTCCATTATTTAAGTCACAGATATCACAGATGACATACACATCCTGTGTCCAAACAGCTGTCTGAAGGACTACAGAGTGTGGGCAATCACTGACTCCATCTGTGGTAGTATAATACAGACAATATCAACACACACCACAGATTGCTGCTACAACCATGACAACACAAGCAATGAAAGTAAAACATGGGGGAATTTGTTACATCATGACAACAAATGCACAACCCATGGATAATGTAGATGTCACACCTTATGATCAAACCAACTGATATGTGACCTGTTTCCTTGGATAGATGGTATTTGGAACATCCACCAACATGTGGCCATAGTGCTATCTACTCCATTGTATGTAACACAACTACTGAGTATGTGAAGGACATCCACATCAAAGGCCATAATACCTACATAGTTCACATCCTTCATGACACCAATAACTGAGAACAATGCACATTTCTTTTTTATATATTACTGTTTTATTGATTTTCATAGATCAAGAAATTATTACATTATACAGATAATTATTCACATGGCATTAAATACTCAACTGTGTACAATTATATACAACATGCTCATAACTAAAACAGCTTTGTTCAACATATTACATTTTGTCTAATATTTGTTTTAATTTCAACCAAGATAACTTTCTGTGGGTCATTCTTGTCGTTCTATAGTTAAGAGTTTCAAGTTCTCTGTTACGTACTGTCTTGGCCAATAGTATAAACTTAGTAAAAGAGACAGTCACTTTACTTTTCCAATTTGAAGTAATAACTTTCCTTGCTATTGCCAAGATGGACCATAAAATATGTATTTGTGACTTTGGTATACAATCTGGTATTGGGGCATTGAGTAATAAAAGTGTATCTGTAATTATGCATTTGTCTATCCACAATGCCTTTGTAAAATCTCTAAATTTCAGCCAAAAAGGAACAATCATTTTACATTCAAGGCACATATGTATCCAATCTGCACAGAGACTCTCATCACATCTCCAACAATTATGTCTAGTTTTATTCAATATTGTTGCAATTTTCTACGGAGTAAAATAACTCCTGTGTATAAATTTTCATGTAAATATTTTCCAATATAAAGATGATGTTGTATGATTTATCGACCTGAGTGTTAATAATTTGTCATTATCAGCGAAGCTAAATTTGTTAGTATTTTCTATAAAACTCCATAGAGAACCATCATGATCTTTTAAGTCAGCCCTCAATGTCTTATAGATCTTAGATAAAGAAAACCCCATGCTAAATTGTAAAGAATTTAATTCACACAAAAGTAAAATTATTTTAGGCTGAGGTGAAGTATATGACACTTGACTTGTTTTAAATTCCTTTATTAGATATTCTCTGAAGATTTGAATATTTAACCAATTATCTTGATTTACGTTGTATCTTGCTAAGAGACTTGTAATGTCAAGAATATCATTTATACTAAGGAATTGGTGCCAGTAATTTAACCCATTGCCTTTCATTTCTATTATTTTGTTTATATTGAAAGAATCTAAGCAATTGCTTGTGAATGCTATTGGGAACATTAATATTGAGAAATGTATTGTTATGCAATGTGTGTTTATAATTTTCTTAAAATTGTTTAGTATATAACTAATCTAATATGGTAGCTTCTCATTTTTGCTTTCTTTATATACTGAATCTTTCACTGTTAAAAACTGTTTATTATTTTCAGTAAAAAAGTAATTGTTTATTTGTTCATCTATATTAGATAATAAAATGTTTGTGTGCAAATCTTTCCAATTTGATGTATACTTATTACTTAACCACTTACTTATGATATGAATTGTAACTGAATCAGCATATAGTTCTAAATTCGGGAATGTGATTCCACCTTTTCCCAATCTCTATTGTGCCAATCATATTTTATTCTGGGTTTTTGTGGATACCATAAAAACTTAATTAAAAGTGAATTTAACTGTTTTATTAATTTTTTGGAGGGCTAATAATTATAGATTGAAACAAATACAAAACTTTAGGAAGAATACACATCTTTATTAGTATTAATTTTTCTTCAAAAGTAAAGAACATTTTATTCCACTTGTCTATATATTCTTTGACTTTATCCAATAGATTTCTATTGTTAACTTGTACCATTTATTTCCAACTAGGCTTTATATACACACCTAGATATTTAATAGACTCATTTCTCCAGTTAAAGTTTTTATATTTTCTCCATTCTGAACTTACTTTACTATTTATTAATAATGTTTCAGATTTATTATTATTGAACTTTAGGCCAGAACATTTCTCAAAAAGTTCTATAGCATCTGCAATATGCCTTATTGAAGAGTTTAAATTACCTATGGTTAGTATTATATCGTCAGCAAATAATTGTACTTTTGAAGAATAATTTGAATTAAGAGTGAAACTGTTTATGTTATCAATTTTTCTTTTGTAGTTTGCAAATGGCTCTACTGATAATGCAAATAACAGAGGCAATAATGGGCAGCCTTGTTTAGTTCCTTTTAGTATTTGAATTTTGTTAGATAAGAATGCCCTGATTTTAATATATGACACAGCATTTTTGCATAAGGTATTTATTAGTTCTATGAAATCATTGAAAAAATTAAAAGTTTCTAATACTTTAAATAAATATGTCCAAGATAGAGAGTCAAATGCTTTTTCAATATCTAAACTAATTATTGATAATTCTTTTTTTTTCTTATTTGCAATATCTATCAGGGTTAAAAGCCTAATGACATTTTCTTGAACCTTTCTATTCAAAATAAAACCTGCTTGATCATTTTCTATTATTCTCGAAATGAATTGATTTAGTCTTTTAGTAAGTATTGAGGTATAGATTTTATAATCTACATTAAGTAGAGATATAGGTCGACATGATGTCACTAGCTTAGGATCTTTGTCTTGTTTTAGAATGGGAGATATAATAGCATATTTCCATGATGGAAAAATGCTGTTATTTTTTCTAAATTCTTCATAAGTTACCTGCAAAATCTTTAAAGTATCTTCTGGGAACAACTTATATATCTCTCCAATAATTCCATCTAATTCAGGTGCCTTATTGCTTTTAAGGTTTAGAATACATTATTTAATTTATTTTAATGTTATTGGCTTAAGCAAATTAGTATTTTGTTCTTTTGTTACTTTTTTGCTAATATTTTTTTTCAGAAAATTATTTGTAAGTGCACTGTTTACCAAATCAACATTTGTATTGTTTAACCTCTCTTAATGTACTCTAAAGACCTTCAAAATTTCTTTGTGCTCCGTAGCATGTTTTGTTTTAATTCCTTTATTGTCAATTATTTCTTTTATATGGTTAAGGCCAGCTAGATGTTTTGCTTTGACTACCAATCTGTGTATATGTTTGGGGTTCACTGAATAGGACTGAATTCTTAATTTTTCTAGATTTATTGTCACTTTGTGATTTAGAATTTCTGCGTATCTATTGTTTAATGTTTTTAGCTCAGAATTTGTTCTTATGTCTTTGGTACTTAAACTTTTCTTTATTTTATCTATATTTATTTGTAGTTGCATTAGTTCATTTTCCCATTGTTTTCTTTTGATTAGATACCAATTTTTGATCTTACCATATAAGTAAGATTTTAGTGAATCCCAAAGTATGACCTTTGAAGTCTCATTATTATTATTAATATCTAGAAAAAGTTTTATTTCATTAAGGAGAGACTCTTTAAATCCTTTTAATGTAGTTATATAGACAGGTAATCTTTGCCAAGTTATTAAGTCTTTAGGCATGATATTAAGCTTAAAAAATAAGGCATTATGGTCTGAAAATGGGCACAAGCTAATTAAGACTTCTTGAATCTTGTAAAATATATTATTTGTAACTAGTACTTTATCAATTGTTGTTTGTGTACCATACCTATATGAATAGTGAGTGTATTCTAATGAGTGAGCTTATTTTAGAGCATAAATATCTCTAAGATCTAATATATTAAGGAAATTCTTTAATATTTCTGCTGCAGAAGATGCTTTAAAATTATCTTTTTTTGTAGTATCTTTATCAGAAAGGAGACAATTAAAGTCTCCAGCATTTATTGTTTCACCTTTGGATTTAGAAATTATTAACTCCAGCTGTTTATTTGCTGTAATTGCTCCAAAACCAGGTATCCGGTAAGAGTTTACTAATGTTACGTATCTTTTGTTTATCTCTAAAACTACTAAGCATAGCATGCCATTCTTATCTGCATAGGTATCAATAATTTTAGGTATCGGTAATGTTTTTCTCCATAGTAACATCGTGCCTCTTCTCTTAGTTTGATAATGAGACTCTGCAAGAATCATATAACCGTTAAAAGATAATCTGTCTCCTTATTAACAATGTGTGTTTCCTGTAAAAACCCTATATCTGCTTTATTCAGTTTCAAGTATTTAACTATACTTCCTCTTTTGAAAGGATTATTAAGGCCACTGACATTTAAAGACATACACTTATAAGAGAACATTCAAAATAGTACAAATACTTCCATTGAATTTAGTTATGAGCAAATAAATGGAATTGAATGACAACATTTTAACATATATAACTATATACAAAACAAAACATGGAAATCTAAATTCCTGGCTTGATGATAACATCATCTTAGCCACCACCACAAACATCCCTAAAACCAGTCAAACTTTACATTGTTGCTTCTGCACTTAATAATTAAGTATACAGATATTCATGTTCAATATTAACAATACCCTATATTGGCATTTAAATTGCCAAAATATCTTAAAACACATAAATTATAAAATGTTTATAAGTTGCAAACAATGGCTAGTTATGCAGCAAATATTTATGTTTAACATTGATTCCTGCATTATATTAATAAGGTTCTGCTCTCATAAATCAACATACATAGATATAACTTCATAAGCAGTCTAAAGGCTCAACATTCTCATTAAGCTGAAGGAAATAAAGCTATTATTTTATTTAGCTAATATTTCGTGTTAATATGTTCCTACATTTGAGGTTTAGTAACCTTTATTTTTATTTTCTTTCTTACTCACCATGCTCTCAACTATTGTCTTTATACATGATATTTATATTCCATATGTAAGTTGTTTAAGCAAATGTAATGAGCATTCCATGCTATATTGTTATGATATTTGAAATTTCAAATATATTTAGTGTAATAAGCATATTTTACAATCATCTTTTATCTCATTTATCCCCTGCTGTTTCATTAGTCTACTACTACTATTGCTTTCAAACCTTAATACTTCAGAGGTGCATTTGTTCCAAATTTACATTAGAATTACTATATATTCAATTTAGCAAGTAAGTAAAACATTACTTATGAAAGCTATTAATTATATGATGACATCTATGCATGACATCTCGATAAAACAAGTTTTTACTTGTTTATATATCAACATATAACATAAAAGTAACTGTATGCTCATCCTGTCCACGTTTCCATATTTTCCCCATCCCATTCTCTTTTTAACTGTCTATAATTTGTGGATGACTCTTTATGCTGTTATGATGTTTGGTGTTTCAAGTATATTGAATGTCATTTGCAATCATTATTTAACTCATTTATTTCATTATTGCTCTATCAGTGTAATATTACTATTGCTTTTAAGCTTTAGTATTTCAGAAATGCATTAATTCCAAGTTTACACTGTTATTAATATCCTTTCTGTTTAACAAGTGCATAAACACAGCACTTATGTTAGCTATTGACTATATGTTGATATCTAATATGATATTTTGGCAATAAACACATTTACTTGTTTGCATGTCAAAACATCAAAGAGTAGTATGTTCACCCACTTCTCTTTTATTATATTATCTCAATCACATTACCCTTTGGTTAGCTGTCTACAACTTGTAAAAATTCTTTATGCCAGCACTTTCCGATCTCTCTTAAGTAGATACATTTGGGTTAGTTTGAATAATTAACACAATTATTTAATTATTGTATCAATATTATAATTAGGAATTTGTTAGTTTCTATTGTGCACATTTAGTTCCTTATTTGTAAATTATTTATTTTTCCCAAATTGTTTATCTATAGATTCCATTACCACAGAGCATGCTTATCACAATATCAGTGAAATTTGAATTCA